>NC_053419.1:21763500-21971000 GCF_016859285.1 Xiphias gladius | reverse complement strand
TGCAACCGAATGATGAATTTCTGAAGGGTTAACAGTCAGTCATTGGCAGGTTTCGAGCTAAAAACACAGAGATAAGGTCTGCCTCCAAATCAGATGAGAGGGTGTTGGATTTTGCACAGACAAGTATGCAAATCAGATGTATGTATGTACAATTGCTGTCACATTCTTAGCAGACGTCCGAAACACTGTCTCTGTCTCAGCATTTTCCGAACACATCCACTGACTTTTTCCTGTTAGCTGCTTTGCCTCAAATCTCTGAGGTAGCAGTCGTTGCGATGTTGTTGACAGATCTGAATGTATTCTCTGTTTAATCTCTTCTTAAGACAACGTATTCATTTCCTAGTTCAAGATTAAAGCCGCGGATCTTAGACGTAGAAACACAGACGGGCCTGTTCACCCACAGCTTTATTTATTTTCATTTCGTTTTATTTTTCAAGCAGATTTGTCAAAGTCCAAAAATATATTTTTTATGACTCTAAAATATGCTGTTTTAAAATGGGATTTTGGTAAACTGTGGCACTCTAAGCACCTCATAACAAACCGTATTTGACTCGATTGTCTTTTTAGTGAATTCATTGCTCCGGAGCTGTGACAATACAGAAATAGGCACACGATTGTGAAAAATTAGACCGAGGGTGAAATTAAAGTCAAACTGAAATTAAAATTCATTTTTACGAGGCAATTGGTACACGCTGTACATCCTCAGTGTTTCAGTTTTTTCCACTCGTGCACTTATGTTGTCAAAATTGTAATTACCAAAAAGAAGACAATTAAGTTTAGTTAATTTTCCCCCGACATCAGTGTTCTCCAAGAGGCTTTATTTCCTGGTTCTGACTGACACCGCTGGTACTGGTTATCTAACTGGAGCACCATCTGTGTGGGTGGGCCCTAAAAATAGTGTGTAATACCACATCCGTTCCAGCGGGCACGCGGAGAGTTATTAGCCCCACGTGTGATTTCGAGCAGCCCGTACGTTTCCGCGCGACTTCGTACGCTACTGTTTGTCGCAGCTCGAACCGCCGCGCAGACAGCTGAGGTTGCGGGAACTACCCGGTGGCGTGAGTTGCGACAGTCTGGTCATTTCACCTCGACTAAAAGAGCGACGGCTGAAACTAGCCCGACTCCGCCCTTTTTTATTCTTCTTCTGTTGCACGACGAACGAAAAACACCGAGTGTACGAGAAGCTGCCAGTGGTATCGATTTTACGCGGCCTGCCCGTATTTTCATCCGGTCTTTTTTAACTTGCCCGCTGTAGTTAACTGGGATCAAAAGTCTCGGTCCTGATCGGTTCACACGACCTACCGTGACTTTTCTCAAAGCAGTGAACACACGTCCAAAATTCGGATTAAAAACTGAGCATCTTGGCGACAGACTTACCCACAGGGTCAACTAGTTTAACACGAGCTCAAGTGTCTTGCGTTTGGGTTGCAGCAGTACGTTAGCTTGATGTTTGAAAAATCGGAGGAGCACTGATGGTGAACTTGTCAGTATAGTGATGCAGGTTATTGTCATTGTTGTTGTTAATATTCTCTGTAGTTGCCATAAATGATCAGTAAACCAGCAGATTTTCACTTTGTTGGTCTGGAAGCTGATTTATAATTATGAATAAAAAAATAAAATAAAAAAATCCCATTTATGTTCATATATATTTTATTAGTAATATAATTTTGAATGATCCGCTTGTTACACAAGTCCAGAATTGTTATTTTTTAATAATTTTACATTTATCATTGTTTTTATCATTTTACAGTTATTACATTTACTGTTTTTTCTTTCCAACCTGCATTAGCCTCAAATTGTTTTTACTGTTCACATTTGTTCTGTCTGTAAAGCACCCTGAGTTGCATTAACCCGTACGAAAGGTGCTTTACAAATAAAATTTGACTGGTCTATTAATGGTGGCCATTCTCCTGCCAAACCACCCAATCTGCCTCTCACCCTTCACACTCTCCTCCTCTTCTACCTTTTAGCATCCCCTCCCGCCTTCCTCGTCCGCTCTGCAGTCACCCATTCAACCTCCCTGAACCTCCTGCTGCTCTTCCTCCTCTTGATGGTTAGTTCACGGGTCACCCCAGTGACAGGGCCTGAGTCGGGAGATAAGGAGAGGCCAGAATGGCATTACTACACCCGACACTCTGAGAGGTGACGCCGGGGCGGCGGCTGGATGGAGAGATGGGGCGAAGCGGGGGAGCGGCTGAGCAGTGGAGGGTGGGGGCTAATCTGCCATCGTTTGAAGTAATAACACATTAGTGATAATCATCACTACATGCGGAGAAAGAAGAAGGACACACGCATACACATATGGACGCTGCACACAAAGACGGAGACAAACGGACAGCTACAACAAACAGAAATACAGAAAGACCCCGATTCTTATTCTTATTCTTACTCTCACTGTAAATCACAGCTCTCTGTACTTCCACCCAGCCGCTGCCCCTCCCTCCAATCCTGGGTGGATATCAGGCTGGTGCAGAAGGGCTCAGCCCAGCTGATAGCAGGTCCTCTGGGGGTTGGGGGTGGAGTACTGAGGGGTGAGACATGGGTGGGTGGAGGCGGTGGCAGTGGCAGTGAGTGTGTGTGTGTGTGTGTGTGCGCGTGCGTGTGTGTGTGTGTGTGTGTGTGTGAGTGAGTGCACGCTTGTGCGTGCGCGTGTGTCTGCGGAGCAGCAGCTCAGGGACTACGTGGCTTACTCTGCTCCCTCAGATATGGAGGTCAGGGGTTAGGCGGGGCAGGACGGCCAGCGGGCTGCAGAGGAATACAACTAGTGTTAGTATTTGTGTCTGGCAGGCTCTTTGTGTCCTGTGCAGTAGGCCGAGATTAACGGTAACTTCTGAAAATCTAAATATGTATATTCTGACGGACGCTCTGCAGGTTGTGTGCGGTTACAGCTTCGGCCAGCGCACAGCAGTTAGCGCAGTAGACAAGTGTGTGCGCAGGTGTAACAACTCATAAAGAGAAATTGTCCTCTTCATCTCATAGCAAAATGGCAATTTGACCCCTGCGGAGAGCGGGTCTGATGTGACAATGACTGGTGTATTGTCACAGGTGCAGAAATGCTACCCGACCACATGCCAGCATTAAAAAAGAAAGAAAGAAAGCAATTTCCTTTGTTTTGGCGTCCACTCGCAATTTTTCTCTTGCTGGGATTTGACGACAGTGGGCTGAAGTTTTCTCCTGCGATTCCTCTTCTGGCTGTAAGATGCTATTAAGCAACGATTACTTTCTAACACCTATTGGTTTTCATAATGTCTGCTGTTTCCCTTTTAGACAACGAGTCCAAATTAAACAACAAAACACACTGCTTGCAGCTGCCTTTGTCCTCCAGTTTCAAAGTCGGTCATTTAGTTGACCAACCCATCCTTCCCACTCCACCTTCTACCTCTGCGGACTCAATGACTTTCAACTGATCAGTATTTTTTTCTTGGGAGGACAGTCAAGTTTTTAAACTATAGGGCTGGCGGTATTAGATATTTTTGTTACTGTCTACGAATCCTGTGAGAAGACCAAAGCCATCATTGAGCCGACCCCATTAAGAGGTATCGTCTGCGTAGCCAGAATGTGATGTAGCTCATTCCTCTGTGCCGTAGATCTCCATTGTCCAGAAACTATTAAAAGCACATCGGTGAGTCACACCGTTGCACTGGGTGACGTGTTCCTCCATCACCATGACTTCATCCCCCAAACACTGACTCGATGCCGTGAAAACTATCCCCGGACCAGAATGTTGATATGGAACTGTTCTACAAAACCCCGGATTACATTCAATGACAGTGTTTTTTGTTTTGTTTTGGGGTTTTTTTTTTACTTCCAGCATTTAAAAAAAAATTCTCCATGCATTTTAACTACGGTAAGGTTAAAGTTAAGGAAACTATGGTTAAGGTATGATTAGGGTTAGGCAACAAAAACCCTGCGAAGGTCTGGGAAAGATCGTGGTCAGGTTTTAAAAAAAAAAATGTCTCGGACAGGAGGCAAGCTCTGCTCTCCTGCGTGAAAGTCGGACCGACCACGTACTCGTCCACCGAGCAGACTTCCACATGCTCACTTTTTTGCTTGGCTAAGTACAAAGCACACTGCTACCTGTGTTGGCATGTAACATCAGTACTGGATGTAAATCATGAAGTGCAGAATTGAATCCAATATGTATGTAAATCCGAGGGATGCTGGACTGGTAAATACTCACTAGAGCACCAAATGTATATTAATCCATGACTGAAAATAGTCCCCCAACAAACGCACTGGTTCTTCCTGTTTGAGTAATGGTTACTAAAAACTACACCGCGCAGCTGTTTTAGGATATCACTTAGCCCGTTTTAAAAATGAAACTATATATTTGTGAGCTGTTTGTTCATTTATTTCTTCAGTAGACACCAATGGGCTTGTTGCCGCGGACATGATAGGGAAGTCAGACGGTGTTGAGAGGCAGAGTGACGCATTGTTGATTTTCCTCTTTCCGGGCGATTTCTTGAGTAAGAAAAATATCCTTTAATCGTTTCAATTTTTTCCGCTGCCCTTTCCTTGTTTTCTGCTTTATTTCTTCTCTTTCTTCGTCCCTCTATTGTCATCTCGCTTCTCCCTTCCACCCTAATTCTCTCATGCCTCATAGTCTCTCTCTAGTATACAGTACCTTTGCTATGCTCCTTCTTGCCTCTATAGTTTTTCTAACCTGTCCCCCTTCTCTCTCCCTTTCTCTCTTTCTCTCCCTCTCTCTCGCCATTTCAGCTCCTGCATTCTTATCTCTATGTTGCCGTCCTCAGTAATTATTATTATGTGCTGCAGAGATAATTCGAAAGCTGTGAGGAGAGAGAGGAGAAAAAAAAGGGGATGAAAGAAACACTGGCTGTGGCTTCCTGGGCTGTGCTTCTCTTATCTGACCTTGGGCAGAGCCACTTATTGTTAGGCAAATCTCATGTGCAGAAAAATGGAGTGAACGGCTGTGAGAGCGAGTGAGGTGGTGGTGCTGGTGGAGGAGGAGGAGGAGGAGGAGGAGTGGGGGGGGGGGGTAGAGAGGGAAAAGGAGGGAGAGAGTGAGGAGGAGATGGATGGAGCTGGAAGGAGAGACGTCAGAAAGCAGCGGGTAGAAAGAGTGTTTTATGGAGCGATAGGAAAAGAACCCGAACGGCAAAAGAGTGGGACAGAGGTGCAAAAATGCACGGAGAGGTAGAAACAGGCACACACACACACAGACTGGCTGGGAGATAAGGAAGGAAAGGGAAGAGGGAAATGAAGAGAGGATGCGTGTTTGAGACAGAACGTGATGACGAAGAGCATGAAAGAAAAGTGGAAAATGAGGAAAAGAAGAAACAGATGAAATACAAATCATTTTTATGTAAAGAGAGTGAGAGGGGAGTAGTTTATATGGGCAGGGGGGCTTCCAGTTTTCATTACCAAGTGAAGTAGACACTTTTGGCTTGTTCAAATAAATCCCTCGGCTGAAGAGGAGTCATATAAAATCAATTCACTTTTTGTTTGGGCAGAGAGCATGCTCAAATTTGTCTATGCTAAATTGTACTTCTTGTTGTATGTGAGCTTTGATTTGTGCCTTCCCATTCACTGTTGACTACAGTTGCATTGACTGTAGCTGCATATTATCTCTCAGTAGCCTCTCTTTAGTGAATAAATATTGTATTGGCATGACATTTGTAGCTAACATTTTGTATACATGAGAGCATTTTCAGCTTTTATGAAAAGTGCGCTCCTTGAACACTTGAATTTCTGCATCTATACGGTTAACATTTAACTCCGCGGCGCGAGTTGCTCCAGGTGGTTTCGAAGTGAACGTGTCTGGCTTAAAGCTGCGCAGCGAGCACGTACACTTGCGAGGGGGAACCATAAATTCCCATCAGTGGCGTCCAGGCCCACGAGGGGCTGATGTGTGGCCTTTTCCGCCGCTGCAGCTCAGCTTCCTTTAATTACAACCCATTCTGCAGGAACAACAGGCTGTCCTTCCACCAGATTTAAAACGACCTGCTCCCGGTAATTAATCGGCCCGCGTGTCCTTCACAAGGTGCAAAGTGTGTGCATGTGTATGTGTGTGCTCTCTGCTCAGAAACACAAGAATGAGAGGAAACAATCACGGGAAAGTGAGGTACGCGTTGGCCAGAGGGAATTCTTACACCACATGACGCAGAGTTTTAAACCAGTCAACAACGTAAATGTAAGCGCGCTATTTTTCCCAGCGAGTAGCGAAGTTTGGGTAGAGACTTGCAGCTACGCGTTTATGAGGATTTTCTTCTTGTCCTCGTCATGTGTGATAGTAAACGAAACAAGTTTTGTTGGACAAATTAAACAAACAGCGTAGGGATGTTACTTTGAGCTCTGGGAAGTTGCGATTGAGGTTTTTCAAAGTTTTTTTTTTTTAAACTACCATTAGCAACTGTTTTTTCTTTCTTTCTTTCTTTTTAACTTGATACCAAATATGTGAGCATACACGTCAATCAAACGCCAAAACAGATTTCATAATACATCATCCCTGACCTGAATAACCACTTGAGAAAATCTAATTACTAACTAATCAAAAATTAATCAATTAATCAGTCAGCGTCTAAAGATCAGCAAGAAAACAATTAACGATTCAACCCAAATCAGAAATGAGCAATAATCAATCGATAAATCAAATATGAGCAATCAGTTTGGGAATCAGTTGTTGAGGAGTTAGCAATCAATCACTAAGGAATGAGCAATCATTCAGAAGCAGACTAGATATTTCAGAAGCCAGAATCACTTACAAGAACAGTGAAAATGCTTAATCAATTAATAATATCTAAGAATATCTCAAACATCACACAGCGCTGTTTACATCAATTTGAGATATCCCGTTAAATGCATACAACTGTGAGGGATGTGTAGCAGAATTATGTTGTTAAAACCATAGTAAACAAATAAAAAGTCTCAAACAGAGCTTCTCCCCAGCAACCGCCAGAGAAGCCCCCCGACTATCGAAAGGCCTGACTTTTTATACTCTTTTGAACCCGCCTACGTAACTCTGGACCCCCACAGGCCCCGCAGCCCGAAAACTCCGCGTTACTCTGCGCGTTTGCCGAGAACGTGCGTCCTATTCAAGTTGTGCATGGTTCATGGGAAGTTCATACAACCTGTGTTCCTTTATCTTTGGTTTCCACTTGATCTCTCTCAGCCTGTCCGGCCGCTCCCCCTCCTAAATGCAGCCGGCTTTTTTTCCTCTCTTCCTCGGGGGTTTGGGGACGAGGGGCCTATTGCTGTCAAACCGAACCCCCCGTCGCCCAGACTTCGCCCACTGCAGCTGAGGTAGACAGTGCGGAGGAGCATGTCTTGTAGCTTTGCAGAGCAACTTTGGGACGTCCGACGTAGGGCAGCGGTTCAACGGTGGCATCTGAAGGTCAAGGCGTCGTGCAGACTTTGGTAAACTCAGGTCAGGCCACGACAAAAGACTAGACAATTGATCGATTACTTACATTGGGCAGATTAGTCAATAATGAATATAATCATCAGGAGCAACCTTAAATTGAGCTGGAGCCGGCCAGAAATTCCTACCCAGTTCTGTTATCCTTCACCAGATGTTGAAAAGGCACCTGATACATATCTTATATTTGCAATATACAGTACACAGTTACAATCCATGCACTACAGTACATTCATCTTTCCTTGAAACTTATAGGGCAGAAAGAACATTTCTGCCACACCCTCCTTATTCTAGGTCTAAGTCTATTAGTTGGTAGTTTGGTTACAAACGCGCCGCATTTTCTCAACTTTCCCATCAGCTCTCTCACTAGTCTCCCTCGTCTTCTCCGTTCTCCCCTTCCCAGCCCCGGCACTCCAGGGTCAAATCCAGAGAGCTCTCATGCTGTGGACGCCCATTACTGCTGGCAGGTAAGTAACCTGCAGAAGAATGGGCTGCCCCGGGTCAAAATAAGAGAGAAGCCCTGGATGCTCTCCACTGGGCAGGGGTGCAGCGCAGGCGTCGCCGTGCACCGTGCAAGGAAGGAGGTTTGCAGTCGCACAGTAGCGTTAACACCCAAGCTGATTTGCATGCTGCATAGGTGTCCCCCTGTGTAGGTTTGCATAATTATGGCTGGAATTATAGCCATGATTATTTTGCTTAATCTTGAGATCATGACCGTGATTATTCATCTATCTTAGGGAACAAAGAGCTTCATTGTACGTGAATCTTTTAAATTAACGGAAAAACTACCCTCACGTCGGACATTGGTTCCCCTGTTGGGAAACACAGCGCTCTGCCCGGAGCTCACAAATCCTCCGACTCGCACCTCTAAAGGTACGTTTAGACAGAAAGAGAAGCAAATTTTCGCATTGGTACAAAATTCACATTTGCACTGCCTTTTTATGCAGTTGTGCCTCCCCTAAAATTTGCTTTACGCTCTGTCCGAACACACACCTAAGCTCACCCCAGGACGTCACCGGACCCAGCCAAGAAACGGTCTATAGGCACACGCAGTAAAACACTGTAAGACCGCAACTGCTCATTTGTACACTTTGGTTTTTGTACGGTTTAAACAAGCTACAGTAGGTGCTCCAGGACCACATTTCGCCATGATGACACACACGCATACACACACACACACACACACACGCACTCCAAGGTGAAAACATCATTACCAGCCACGACAGCTTGGCTGGTAATAATGTTTTAATTAGTGACCTTTAGAGGTGCTGGTAGTGTTACTGTTAAACAGGCTCTTTACCCCCGTTTCCAGTTGTTGTGCTAAGCTGAGCTAACGAACTCCTGGCGTTTAACAGACAGATATGAAAGTCCTATTGATCCTCTCATCTAATATCCCAAAATGTTGGACTTTTCCTTTAAAACTGAATGTAACTAGCTCAGTAATAGTATTAATGCCAACTCAGCATGCAGCTAAACATGAATCACATATCCCTACATGGAACATGCAGTTACCTTATATTTGCAGGTCGCCTTCCTGTTAGCGTCATCGTCGTCATCACTGATGCAATCGACAGCTCCAACCTCCCGTGACCCCTTGCCATGCGATCACCAATCTGTCCTCCTCAGAGCCTCAGGGACCCCTGTGTCCTCTGCTCCATGCCCCCCACCCCCCAAATCCCATCTTCGCCCCCCCCCTTTTGGTCCTCCTCTCCCTGCAGTCCACCCCTGCCGGCTGCTCAATTCAGCTTCTTTAACCAAGGAACAAACAAACAAAACACCCTGGGGTAATGAGGCCACCTCTGGGAATAGACACGGTGAAAGGAGCCTTGCGTATTGATGTGGGATTGACCATTATTGAAGGAAAGGGAAAGAAAAGGAGGGAAAAAGGGAGATATGGAGAGAGGAGCTCTGATCTGATGGAGTGGATTGAGCTGTCTGCTGCCGTTGGAGTGAAAAAAAGGTGACAAGACAAAACCCTGATCAGTGACTCACGCAATAAGATAACCACCTTTGGGCTATTGTGGTCAGAGCGTTAGTCTGGATTTCACTTGGGCTTTCCCACACTATGAACAGGATGGTGTGTGTGTGTGTGTGTGTGTGTGTGTGTGTGTGTGGATGGAGGGGTGACGTGACCACAGTGACCCATGGGCGTAGAGCAGGGGTCACCCTCATCAGCTCGCATGGCGACGGCAGGCTGATGGCTCGTTCAGTCGCACACAGCGGGAGCACAGAGGTAATAACACAGCAGCCACAGAGTTTGATCATTCATTAACATATTCAACGTGAACGTGATTAAGAATTCATAACAGCGAAACATAAATACAACAGTGACTGCATGTTGAATTCCTCATTTGATTAATTAAAAAGTTGTTAAAAAAGATGTTTGAAAGATTTTTTTTTCTTGCTGTGGTTTCCCTCGGCCAATGTGACTCAGGCATATCAACTAATTCTTAACACTTAAGTCTTAGTCTCTCACTGTTAATGAGAAAGACACATGCCCTGTTCGAGGAGCTGGCTGCAAAGAGGTCAAATACAAAGCCACCCACAACTACACCAACCCTGTGTGATGGACGAGCTGAAAAGACTCTAAATATAATCCACGGTTGTAATGAGCTGCTGTACACTTTGAAAAAAAAAAACAAAAAAAAAAAAAAGGATGAAAATCATGTTCCTTTAATCAAATACAACCGATCGAGTAATTGTTTATGTGAAAAGATAGTAGCTCAAGTACTGGTATTCCTTGTTGCAAAGCTAATTAACCTCATCCTACGATGGTTATTTTGTTTTGTTTTTTTATTTAATTCCTCATGAGTACTTCAGATTCGACCCTCCTGGATTAGGGGAGTCATGGTGTTCTTTTTTTAGCATGGAGCCACTAACATCAAGTACTGTTCTCTTGCTCTGTGTTGTTTTTGTTTTTTTTCATTTTTACAGTGGAAAGGTGTGGATTGTACAGTTGACTAACAAAATGCATGTGGACAATTTTAGGTTCAACGTGACCACATGAATGCCGCAGTCCCTTCCACCTGACACAGTAGTGTGCAGGTGCATGGAGCATTTCACTTGCAAAATTGTTTACACGTTTAAATAAAAGAGGGAATCTCACCCACAAATCTTGAGTGGGCCATGGTGCAACACTGCCCCCTGCAAAATATGTGTGCGGGAGTTTAGGCCATGTTCAGACCGACATTAGCACTGCACGAAAAAATGCGGCGCAAAATCGAGCTTCCACCACAGGAACAAGCAGAGACGTGTGATTATAACCAAACAAATGGAGAAAGAGATAAACGCAGGGTGGTCCGCCAAAAAAAGGAGAACCTAGCTCAACAGTCCGGCAAAGCACTGTGCTGGCCCGTCAAACGCGAGCCCACAATGCCGCTACATCACTTCGCAAATTGAATTCTGCTGTTTACCTCGCAACTGGAGTGACTAAGGATAAAATGATGGTGATTTGTTATAACTCTCCAGAGCTGTGGGATCCTTCCTCGTGACATTATAAACTGCTGTATAGTGTTTTGGTGTCAGATAAGCCATCACACTTAAGGATGTTTTACTCAGACTTGCCTTCCTGCACTGTATTTCATCTCCTCACTGGTACATTTAGCAACACGCCAGCGCCACAGCCCTGGGTCACCATCTTCCATAACTGTAATTTCAGTCACTAAGCAGCTCATAAAACAGCTACGGGAAGAAAAACAGAAACTCACTCGATGACAACCATGTCAGAAATATAGAATTTGTTTTGCCAGTGGCATTTTGAGGAGACCGAGACGCCAGAGACCAGGGTTTGCACCCTGAGTCCTACGTCTTAGGCCTTAGACTCTAACACTGAGGTTTTAGTCACATGTTAATAAAGTAAACGTACTGTTTCTGGTTCTTCAAGTCACTTTTACATATTAAACCAAGACCACGATATTAACCAAGTGCTGCTAGTGCCCTGTCACGACCGTGAGTGTTTAATCATGCTTTAGTTGCTACGAGTGGATACTGTAGGAAAACAAATGAATTATATTGTCAGTCACTGCCAGTCTTTGATATTACATGGTTCATAATGACTTTAATTGAGGAGCTTTTTCTTGTGGTAAATCATGTTTTCTGTTACTTCACACTTGCCTAAGGTCGATTTTCCCACATCATCAGCTGCTAAGTAGGTTGTCTACCATCCGGCAAGTCCCCTGAAAGTTACAGAAGAGGGTGATGGTCCCGGATCAGGGGGGGGTTAAGGTCTGTAATTAAAAGACCACCAGTTCTGTCATATGCGTCAACTTTTGAACCCCAGCCCTCAGTCAGAAATCCAGTGCGAGCTCAGTACAGGCATGCAGGAAAAGCTGCAAAGCTTCTATGGGGCGCTTGTCCCCGCCCCCTCGGATACGACCCATAGGAGCGTACCAGCAGCGGGCGCACCGGACCTTCGCCGTCATGGTAACAGTAATAAACACGTGGTTGAGGTTGCGGTTTGGTTAGGTTTGGGCAGAAAAAACCACTTGGTTAGTTTTCGGAAAAGATGGGGACTTGGGTTAAAATAAGTAGTCCCTTATCGTCACCATGGTTACAATGATAAACACGGTCAAGGTTGTGGAACGTTCATGGTTAGAAGAGACGGCGCAGATTATCGGTTTCACGCGAGAAACGAACGGCAGTTTCATGTGTGAAAATCCTATGTTTTGTCTGCCTTTCCGTCCACCCCCAGCCGCCTCCTAATGAGGACTGTGTCGCTCTATGTACTACGTCACCTGACTTCCTCCTCCTGCCGCTGGAGGTCACCTTAACCATAAAACGTAGCTACGGGTCGTTCCAAGCTCCTTGCACGGACGACCTATGGGGTCATTTTTTACATGGCGACAGTCTCGGTCGTCGATTGTCAGTGTCATTTTAGTTGAACAAGGAATTATTTTCTGTTTATTCCATTTTCAAACCAGGCAATCCACATGAGTTATGAAATGAAATCTACCTAAAACGAGATTTAAAGACCTTTTATTAACTTTGCAGCCAATGATGCTGATAATTGTCGCAGCCATCGTTTGTAGAAGGAAATCTCATTATGAGTTTTTTGTATTATTATCTTTACTCACCAGTAATCCCAAAAGTGTTGGTGTGTGCACAGTACATTCCCCCGTTGCCTGCAAATAAAGCATACAATTGTCAGTTTTTTTAAACTGCAACGTATCTGGGGAAAATCATTTGAAAGAATGGACCGGGCTGCGTGATTTTTCCACCTGTTCCTATACTGATACCATGGCCACTAAAGACAGCGTTAATTAGACTCCAGCTGATGGCTTTTGTTGTGTATCATTTCTCCTGTCATCTTCCCTGCCCCTCTTGAAGCTACGCCGTCTAATGGAAGAGAATGCTGCTGATAATCATCCTAAATGTGCGAATAAAAAGATGCTATTGTGGCATTAATTTGTTTAGACTTGTCCAATAAACAACAACAAAACAACAAAAACCAAACCAAGATCAACAACGATTAGCTTACGTTTGCTAGCGCCCTGCTCCGACCTACAACCCTCAGAGTCGCCGAAGACGCCTTGGGTGCCGTATGGAGGGTATTTGTGACACCGGAGGCCAGGTTCAGAGTGAAGGGCAGCTGCCAATGCCGGAACCTGTGTGACAGTTGTAAATGACTGGCCCGATCGGCTCCTTGTTGTAATTATCTAAATGGGCTCATTCAAAACCTCTTCATTGTGGAATCAGTTAATTAATTAGCTGTTTCACTGACAGGATAATGGTGAGAGCATGCTAAATAGATTAGTCTGGAACTTGATTTATCGTTGCAAGGCACCCCCCACCCAACTCTGTTTATCGCCACCTCTCTCACCCCCCTTCTCTCCCGCTCTCTCTGTGTTTTTCTCTTGTCTTTATAGCATCTATAACAGCCACCCACCTACTCGCTGAAAATCCCCCAACGCGATGCAAAGCTGCTGAGCTGATAAGGCCAAGAAAATCTGGAACCAACAAGGTTGCGTTGGGAAGAAAGTGATATCTGGCAGAACAGGCGTTCAGTTCATGCACTAAAAGGAAATGAGCACCCAGACAAACAGGTAAGATCACGCATGTCTCTTATAAGGCACCTGAGTCACATTTCGTTGCATTTCCAGATCACTATCACAAATGTCTATCTTGCTAATGGAAGGAACAATGTGTTTCTAATGTTTAACTTCTACCTGTCTGATTACATTTCCATCTTATCTGGTTTGTTTACAAACTGAGCTTCTTTAAAGAAAGTATGTCATGACACAGACCTGTTTTCCTGACAATAAAAGGAATCCGAGCCTGAATATATTTGTGTGCGGAGGAATAAAAAAATATCAAGCTGATTCCTTTTAATGTGAAATAACATCCGAATTGGACTACTATCGCACCTGCCTGTTGCTAATCTTAGGTTTGTTTCTTTATTATGTGACATTTACTGTATCTGTACTGTTTCCTGAGGACAAGCTTGATATTTTCAAAAATTCAGCTCAGAGAGCTCTTCTCAGACAAACTGGCAGGGCCGGATTAACATGCCAAGGGGCCCCTGGTTCCTCCCGCTCTCGGTGCATCGCGTACAGGTTTTTCTGTGTTCTAATGCCACCTGTGGTCATTTTTATTAAACGCCCGTTATTATGGGAGTGTGCGACACGTAACTGCAAAACTGGAATGATTGAGTTCTTTGAACTAGATTTCGGTAATGGAGCGGACGCACCTGAAGGCCCTTATCATGTCGGCTGATATTGTGCTTTAGTTGTACAAATACTGCACCTAAACAAATTTTCAGTTCAATTAGCACAAGCTCGTTGACACACGTTAAGCCTAACCCCCTGGTAAGCCGCTGCCTTTTATTAAATTAAATTGGGAACCCTTCATCCATATCTCTCGACGCAGTGTAACTGTACTACAAATCTTTAACGTGTTTTCGTTTAATTTTAGCTTATTTCTTATCTTCTATTATTATCTTCTATTATTTTCCTTTGTTTAAATCCACTTATGTGTGTATTTCCATATTGCCTTGTGTTTCTTTTATATCTTGTCTTAATGCCTTGTTTTTATGTCTTATTTAAAGGATTTTGAATTGTCTTTTTTTTTTTTTTTTGGAAGGTGCTATACAAATAAAGTTGTCCAACCCTGTTGCCAGACAAGACTGTCAATATTAGATGATTCTGCCAAACCCGGAATGATAATCAGTTACTTTTTTTCTTTCTTTTTTTTTTTTTTTTACATCCAATGCCAATGTTTTACATTTTTTTTTACAATATCTGCATATGGCAGATACGGTATGGTTATGGTGAATAAACTACGGCATGGCCTGGTTAGGGTTAGGGGACTACAACACTCGGTTGAGGTTAGGGAAAGACTGTAAAGGGAAAACGTGTAATGAAAAGGCAAAACCCTAACTGTACGTCTGTGACGGAACCAAAACTCTGACAGGTCTCTGACATGAAAGTCAGACTGGCTACCACGGACCCCTGCCTCACTACATAATGGGCACACTGCCTCCTGCGTTGGCGTTGAACGTTGTCATGGGATGTGGTGTGTGTCACGAGGAGAATCGTCCAAGATGGACAAAATTCCTGGGATATTTGGCTGATAAGCTTAGAGCCTTCTGGGGCAGTTGCCCACTTTGCCTAACTGGTAACCCAGCCTTGCTGACCGGAATTGGATATTATTTGGGTGCAAACCCAGTGAAATGAAAACGACTTTTTCCAAGTCCTAACCCTTTGTCCTTGTGGCAGCTGTTCCGTTATGACATGTTATATAGCAAATATGATCTTCTTCAGTATTTTGAGTATTGAAATTCTCTCCTCCCCCATCCTGTAAAACATTACAATATTTTTGAAGACTCATCTTGACATCCGGCGCGTATATATATATATATATATATATATATATATATATATACCTTTATTCAATCTAATGTAATTTTGGTTGACTAGCTAGCCCCACCCATCATATAACACTGCACCTGAACGTTGGGTCATGCGTCACTCTCCTCGGTCAGAGGTGTGTGTATGGATGTCGGTTGATTTCAGTGTCCCCCGCTACTCGTTCCGCGACCCACCGAACACGCCGTCAGCAGCATTTGTGGAGAGTAGCTTGAAGTTGGGGGAACTGACCCTTTTAATGCCATTTTATTTCCCTTAAGCAAGGCACTCATCCCGCAGCAGCTTGACCACAGCGGCTCAGTAGCCCACAGAGTGGTGATATATCATTTCATTGAAACTGCGTTGCTTGGATACAGCTTGGGCCCACGTTTAGTTCCTTCCACTGCTGACATTAGCCGGTGCTGCAGGAGGAAACACACTTGGACACATGTAAAAATGTTTATACTTTAAAACACCGGAAACTTCTATTGTGTATCGGTTCGTTTTCTCTCATATGCAGCTTCCCAGCTTCAAAACTGTGAAAGGGAATAAACTGTCATCACATAATCAGATCACACTGTGTTCTACATAATACATTAAACATATTCTTCATATAAATATATTCTCCTATATGCTCTTCATTGCCCGAGCTGCAGCTCAAGGGGATCAAGCGCAGTGACTAGTCCTCCACTTAATAATAATAAAAATAATTTGCAACTTCAAGTGCTCGGCCCTGCCCGTTTTAGTCTTTGCGCTGTTCGCACCTGCAAATGACGGCTGACAGTGCATGCTAGCCTTTGAATTGAACTGAACTGAACTAAAATGAGTTTAATTTGATTGAACTGAATGTGCCCGATAGTCTGACGCTGCATCGGAAATAATGTGTAGCCACATTTCAGTGCGTATAAATTACATACGATAGCAGAACAATGCACGAGCTGAAGATATTTGTATTTAAAGCACTCAAATAACAATCTCTTGCTCAGTTAACAGAAAAAAAAACAGGGCTATTATAATTTAATCTAAAACCAGACAGTTGAAGGCACTTGTATTTTAAATGACACACTGGGTCAACTCTTGGCCAACTCTTGTAAAAATCCTCTAAATTAGTCCCGCTAATGTTTTCATGTGTCAGTTGTGATAAGCACATAGAAATAAAAACACCCACACATCAGATTAGCACAAAGTCAGATGAAAGCAGATGAAAAAAATCAGATGACAAAATGTTCTTCAGTCAGGGGAAAAACGGACAGACGTGGGTTGTCGGGCTGGGGTGTTTCGGGGGAGGGTAGGATTATTGAGACACAGAAAGAGTGTGTAAAAAAAAAAAAAAAAAGAAGGTGTTATTGAGAGCACTGGAATCACTTGATTAATCAAGAAAGAGAGGCAGAGCTCTCTCCTGCCGATGTCCAATCAAAGCTGGAGCAGCTCTGGGCGCTGCACGGCGGGCCAAATCCTCTTGTTGCTCCACCAGGAGCATGAAAGCCAGGAGGGGAGTCTCCTTTTGTCCACACAAAGGCAACCCTAACGCGCTTTCACTGTGACAAGGAATGGGAGGGCTGTTTTGGGGGGGCTGAAAAACAGCCAACAAGAGGTGCGAATAAGATGCCCATTCATCTCCTGAGCTTTACACTAATTCCCCCGACCGTCTCCTTTTCTTTCCTTCGTCTGCTCCGCCACAAAACAACAAACAGCGAGAGGGAGTGAAAACACTAGGATCTAGGGGGCTTAGAGCAGACGTGTAATCCCCGCCACTTCTGACCCTCCATCGGTGTGTAAGTCCCTGACCTCCCCATTGAGGGGCTGGGATGTGTGACTAAAGGATGGGTGACCCTCCCGCACACACATTTACGATCATACACACACCCTATTGCCCCCAACGCAGCCCCTCGCTCACAAACCCCACACTCCAAGCCTTTCAAAGAGCTGAGCTAAGGAATTCAGGCTTTGGAACACCTCTGCAGTGCTGAAAGGAGTGAGTCTGTGAGGAGTCTATAAGTAGGGCCAGGCCTGATCGTGTTTCTTTTCTCCACCATTTAATTCGTCTTTAGAGGCCATCTCGTTAACACGATCTTCCCTCGCTTTTTTCTTACCTCCTTCCCCTCAACGAAAGACCCCCCCTCCCCGCTCCATCTTGCCCAACTTCAAAGATCCCTGCCAGCTGAGGAAAGAAAGTCACCTCTTTCTTCCATTCAGCCTCTCCCGTCTCTTCTCGCTCCTCTTTTCTCGCTGTGGCTTTCTTTCTCTCCGCTCTCCTCGCTTCTTCCCTAAAGCGGCCGCCGAGAAATCATCTCACTTTCTGCCGATGCTTTGCATTTGAAAAAAGGAGTAATTAGCCAGAGGCCACGAGGAGGGGGAGACGGGGCTGAGCGACGGTGGCATTGAACGGAAAATGGGAGAAGAAAAAGATGCCCCCCCCCCCTCCTCGCCATCAAACCCAGAGGCCAGGTCTGCTCTGTTCCTCTACCTACACATCCTGTACCTACGGGTGACTCTTCAATGGAAGAAAGACTCTGTTGCACATGATGTCAGCTGATGAGAGTTAGGGGTCTGTCCGACCGAGGGGGGGCCTAGAGCTGGATGGGGGCCCTTGGACAGGCGAGAGGTTGTTGACGTTGACAGTTTCAGGGGGCCCAAGCGAGCTGTTTTCAAGGAAGCCCCTGAATTTTCTTGCAGCAGCCCTGGCCGCAGTTCAGGTTTATGTTGACAAAATCATTTTTATAGGAGTAATTATGTTTCTATTTATTTACATGAATTAAAAAAGCCGCGAGAATACGTACTTGTGCTTATATTTTGTTTTGGTTTTTTTTTCCCTAAAAAAAAAAGAAGTTACACGTCTGGATTATAGAGCAGAACATTGTCAAAAACCAAAATCCTATCACGGTTATCTCAGTTCAGCGTATTTCATTTCAGGACCCGGTGCATTCCCCTCTGTGTTGCTTCAGTTCATTCACTGTGTGACAGTCTATTTCAATAATCTACATGCGTATAGCCATAAGGCAGAGATAGGCTCAGCCCAAGCATATCTAAAGGTGCAGTGTAATCCTGTAATATGCAGAGTAGTGAGGAAAATTCATTCTCCCCTCACGCCCATCGGGGTCTTAAGCCCCCTGATGCAGCTGATAGGGATCCGGTGTTATCTCCAAAACACAGAACAATTTAACACACTCACCCCGCCGCTCCCGCACGCACGCACACACAAACACACAGGCCCGCGCATGTAAAACCAGAACTCGACCACATGACCACCGTCAGCACATGCACACACACATTTGCACACAGCTGCTTCACATCAAAACCAATATTGAAATGCACATACATCGAGTCTCTCGTTCACTCCACGTCTCTGTCCCTAAATCGCAGTAAAGCTGCAGCACACACACATGCACACACAAACGAGTTGCTTCCTTTGACCCCTTCCCTCCTCATTTACTCTCTTACCTTCGATTCACCAAAGTAGAGGCACGATCTTCCTACAGCTATATCGAGAGATAATGTTTTTCTATTTCGTTACATATTCTAAAATTATGTTGAAATACAAAGAAAGTTTGGTTCAATAATCAAAAGTCTCCAGGGGTGTTATTTTTAGGTGAATGAAAAGAGGAGAGAAAACAGGAGGAAACAAGAGGAGAAGAAACAAGAGCTTATGGTAAAAGAGTGGAAACAAAATGAGAGGAAAATAGAGGAAAGAAAATAAGAGGAGAGGAGAGAAGAGGAGAGGACTGGAAACAAGGGAAGAGGAAAGGGGAGGAAACAAGAGGAGAGGAGAGGAGGAGAAGAGAGGAGAGAGGATGAATCGAGAGGAGAAGAGAGGAAACAGGATTAAAGAAAATAAGATGAGAGGAGAGAAGAGGAGAGGACTGGAAAAAAGGGAAGAGGAAAGGGGAGGAAACAAGAGGAGAGGAGAGTAAACAGGAGGAAACAAGAGGAGAGGAAACAAGACCTTATGGTAAAAGAGTGGAAAGAAAATGAGAGTAAAAAAAGAGGAAAGAAAATGAGAGGAGAGGCGAGGAAGCAGGAGAGGAGAGGAGAAGAGAGGAGAGAGGATGAATCGAGAGGAGAAGAGAGGAAACGGGATTAAAGAAAATAAGATGAGAGGAGAGGAAAGGAGAGAAGAGGAGAGGACTGGAAACAAGGGAAGAGGAAAGGGGAGGAAACAAGAGGAGAGGAGAGGAAACAAGAGGACAGGAGAGGAGAGGAGAAGAGAGGAGAAGAGAGGAGAAGAGAGAGAGAGAGAGAAGAGAGAGAGAGAGGAGAGAGAGGAGAGGAGGAGAGGGAGAGGAGGAGGAGAGGGAGGGGAGGAGAGAGAGGAGGGATGAGGGAGGGGAGAAGAGGAGGGGACCTGGATGTTGGTTTAGTCTGGTTCACTCTGTTTGTATTGTCTGGTTTGGTTGCTGTTGTTTACTCAAGTTTATATCACTGTTTTATCTGCTGAAAAGCTGTCTGCTGCTCTGAATGGCTTTGAATCGTTTTGCTTCGCCTGTCTTGAGCATTTCAAGGATGCCACACTGTGCAGCTCTCCAGTTTACAATCTACTACGCAGGTTTATGCTTATTCCAGCAGCTTTAAATTTCAGCGATAATTCTCCCTGCTCGTGCCTAAATCAATATTCTTTCTGTGGTTTGTTTTCTGGAAGCTGACATAACTTGGCACATGAGTGAGGATGAGTGTTGATCCTTGGTGCGGCACACATGGGCCGTTCTTAGCACTGTAGATCCTGTGGTGTTGATTGTGTCCTGTGTTGACTCTGGAGAAGCGCTGCTTGTTGATTCGGTTGTGTACATCTGCTGTCTGGGCCCCCAGTGGTGGCCTGCTAAACGGGAAGAGCCTGTCTGGCAGGGCAGGGTTGTTTGTCTGCTTCCAAACATATTGATCTCCTGCAGAAGGGAAAACATTAGCGATAGCGCCTGTACGGGCTAGGCTGGAGGTGGGTAAATAGCTTTGTCAGGTCTGGTGAGCCTTCTCTGCCTTGTAGGAAATGAATAGCAGGTGTATTTGCTGAGTGTTTGCGGGAGGGAATCTCCTGCCAGGCTGACAAGGCCGGCAGAACGATGGGATGTCACAGCGGACCCCCTCCCCTTTTCTGGTCATTAATGTGTGTGTGTGTGTGTGTGTGTGCGTAAGTGTGTTTTTAAGAGGAGGGGGGCTTTGTCTCTATGTCCCTGCAAATAGATCCCAAGCATTTCATTTTTTTTTGGCATTTTTCCTCCGCTTGTCCAAATTATGAAATTCTTGGATTAAATAACCAGATGCAAAGTAAATTTCTGTTGATTAATTCAATAGATTCAATTCTATTTTCTTGTTTTGCCAATTTGGTATTAAAACATATTCAATTTGTAGGCTTGATTGCTCGTAATGAATGATAAAAATCCCAGAACTTAATTGTCTGTGCACATTACCTCCGTTTAAAAACGAACACACACACACGAAACAGACAGAGAAAGAGAAGGAGTCCAAGATATGAATATTTAACAGTAGCCTCTTGCAGCACGGAGCCTGCCAGTCATTGTCAAATAGGACTTAATCTTTTCAATTTCTGGGTGCAAATATTCACACTGGCCACTGTTTGTTGCTCAGATTAATGAGGCTCTCTGCCCATAATCCTCTGCTGCTAATTCAAGTGGCCGCTGGTGCGGTTAGCCAGGGGAGGACGGGATGCTGAGAACACATACAGAGCTGAGATTATCCCCCCCACCCCCCTCCATGCCTTCTGCCTCCTCCCTTCTTTTTCTGTCCAGTCCTCACACTTTGCTGTGCTGAGTCCAGTTCAATTCACAGACCGATCCTCTTCGTCTGCATGCAGCTGACCAATGGAGAAGCTTGTGTATATAAGCAGCTTAATGTATTATTTATTGTAATGGATATTTGAAAGGAAAATTAAGGAGGCATACAGTGAGAGTGACAGGGAAAATACAAATGAATCTGATCATTTGATTAGGATCATAAAATACTGTCTATCATGTTTGTTTACATCTTGTAGTAGGAATTATGTAATCATCATTTTGTCCATGTAACCAATGGTGATCCAGCTGGCTTTTAGCCCAGCCAGCCTTAAAGGAATACATAGTAAACCCATTCTAAATAAATTTTGACAAATATCTCCAAAGATGGAGAATTGTTTCTCAGTAATAGTATTTTCATTGCAAAGCCATACCATTGAACATTTTTGGCATTCACTTGAAGGCAACAACCTCTGCAAAGCTGATTAAAGAGCTTTTTTTTTTTTTTGGCGACTTTGTTATAATATCTTCTTTCAGCGTTCTTGGGCACTTGAGCAAGTTAGTTTGAGAGAATAAACTTAAATTGGATTATTATATTAAATTCAATCACCAAATCAAACTGAATTACTAACAAATCAGTTCATCAAAATTTATATTTTTAGCCACGCTAGTGGGCGGTCCACCACTAAGGTCCTGACTGAACTACTGGATGGATTGCCATGATATATATATATATATATATATATATATATAATTTTGTAGAGATAGCCATAGTCCCCAAAAGACAAATCTTACTGACTTTGATGATCCATCGACTCCCCGACTCCCCTGACTTTTTAATCTAGCACCACCAGTGGGTCAAAAAATGTATCTATTCAATATTTTAGTTCGTGACAAAAAACACTCCCCAAAACTAATAGCATTCCCATCAGCCTCAGCTGTGCTTGTACTTAGTGCTAATTGGAAAATACTAGCATGCTATCACACTAAACTAAGACGTTATGCAGTATACCTGCTAAACCTCAGCATGCTAGTATTATCACTGTTAGCTTGTTAGCATGTTAGCATGCTAATATGAGCATTTAGCTAGAAAGTGCCGCTCGCTGTGCGCCTAAGTAAAGCGTCACAGAGCCGCAAGCATGGCCACAGACATTTGTAAGTAAGTACAGTTTACAGCAAGTACATTTTGCTTCGGCTACAATTAGTCATGCAAATTTCCTCAGCTAGCTTTAACTTGATATGCCCTCTCTCGCTGTCTAGTTAAATGTCTCTCTCTGGCAGAAAACCCTTCACGCAGATGACCAGAGCCAGAGTGCTCTTTCTGCAGTTTGGTCAGGCTTTTAGCTCGTCTTGTAGTTAACGCACCTTTAACTTTAAATTAGGCTCTACACTTCTTCTGCGGCAGACTAATGTCACATGGGAAAACAGATGTCAAAAAGTCTGATTCTGGTTTTAACTTAATTTTTTTTTGTGCTTTGCAGGGCAGAGCACAATGATGAAGATTCATTTCACTGTGACTTCTCACAGACACAAGCGACTTCCTGCTATGAGATATATAACACAATGATCCTACCCTTCACTGTGGTTCATACCGTAAATGTCTGTCAGTTGCTGATCCTGCCAATGGGCAGTCCAGACAGAAAGCTGACCCTCCTGATACTTCCTCACGGTGGCTGTGATGAGGTCAAAGGTCGACATAACACACACACACACACACACACACACACACACACACACACACACAGACACACTCCTCACTCCCGCTACCTCAGAGGTGTAAAACATTCTCCCAGTAGTTCGCCTCCGCCCCTGCATTTACTTGGATATTTCTTCCCGTTGAAATACCATCCCACTCTCCTCTCCTCTCCTCTCCTGGTTACTAACCAGAGCTCTTTAACTAAAAGCAACTTCAATCCATTGCTTGGTCCATTAGTGCTGCCAGATGGGGGAGGCTGAGTCCTAGCGGCTGTGTGTGACCCAACTCTGATTAATAGAGTAGGTGAGGCCAAAGGTGCCATGCACACCCCCATTCATTACCTCATTAGGATGGCCCACACTGAAAGGTGATCTCCCTCATTATATCTCAATGACAAGAGCTGAATTCAGCACAGTGTGAGCCATCCAGTCAGGCTCCAGTCACTCTACACAACTACCCAGATCCCATCCGCCTGGCTTTTTACACCGTTCCGCGTAAAGTAACACCACTTTACCCAGCGGTTGACTGCAGGAAGGAAATTCAACCTGGTCAACAGTCATGCACAGTGACTTGTGACTCGTGCTCACCTGGAGCTGAGTAATGCTCCAAATTATCTATTCACAAGTGATAAGTAGGACAAAGCATCAAGTGTGTGTGTGCGTGTGTGTGTGTGTGTGTGTGTGTGTGTGTGTGTGTGTGTGTGTGTGTGTGTATATTTGTCTGCATGTGTTTGTGCACAGAATCACATGTGATTTAGTGCTCACAGGGTGAAAGGTAACTGGTTGTTTGAATTAGTCCTTGGGTTATTCTGGGTAATTGAGAAGGGTAAGCTGTATTCCTGAGATTCCTGCCATATTTGTTTTCCCCGATTATCGCTTCCAATTCTGCCCGTCCTTCTAATCAGAGCACAGTTATTCATACCAGTGCAGATTCCTGTTGAGCAAAAGCGCTTCACACAAAAGTAATTCAACGTGCATCTCTCAAAGTAAGTTATTAATTCAAGACAAATTTGAAAGGGAAAACCTCCAAGTGTAGGAGGGAAAAAGAAAAGTGTTATTTTTTGGCTAAAAAACATCCAACCTTATATTTTAAAGGTCAAAATATGAATAAATTTACTAAAAAACATTTTTTTTAAATAATCCTCACACATAGAGGGGGAATAGTTTCTTTATACACAGGTATGTTAATTCTAAACAACATACTGTTTGTACAAACTGGCTTTCCGTGTTATTTCTATTTTGTTGTTTTAAAGGACACAGGTGGAAATATTCAATATTTTTCTCAGTGACAGCAAATCCCATGAAAAGACCAAAACCAACAACGAAATGATATGGAAATGATATGGAACGTAATTTCTAGGACACTCCGTCTCCTAGAAATTACGCTTTGTAGCAGACGTAATCACCGGCTGGATTACGTTCAGAGGCGACGTATTCTTTGAATGAACGATCCCGATGCATTTATCAACGGCAGCCGAGTCACTGAGAGGTGGTTGGGGTGGATGGCCGACGTAAGAAGCGCAAGTCTATCACACCAGGAACCAGGGTCCGCATCAAGGTCTGCGGTTAGGCAACAAAAGCACTTCGGTTAAGGGTAGTGAAAGATGGTGGTTTCTGTTAAATCTAAATAAGCGCACTGTATCTGAAGTCGGTCTTTCTGTATCAAACCAGGCCATAATCTTTCCCTGGCTTTGACCACGTGCTGTGAGAGTGTGAACATAATCATTAAAAAGTTTAATAATGCTCGAGTCACTATAAGTGGACATAAGACGGCAGGGAAACAAAACACGCCTGTGAACGTTTTACAGATATGATCAGTTTTAACATTTTGTGACTTTTGTGACTGAGTGACGTTTGCTAAAAGCTACAGTGCCCAGCTGTTTTAGGACCTTTTTTTAGAAATCGAATTATATATTTGTGACTAAATTTTATTAGAGATTTATGTCTAGGGTGGGAACGGACAGGCATGGGGGATGAGTGAAAGTTGGAAAGCGCTGAGAGACGGGCTAACGGGGCTAGTATGCTTCAAACAAAGTGCTTGTCAGATGGTTGTGCAGCACCTGAAAACTCCTTCCTATACCTTCCCCCCTGTCGTCGAGGGGCAGTGTCCGACATTTTTTTCCTAAATAATCTCACAACCAGGCCTGCTGTACGTACAGATTGGCCAGGTGCGCGGAGGTGGGACAGTGGGCAGGATTTGAACTTTTCCCTCAAACACTCTCTTTTCATTCTTCACACACTTACCCCTTTAACTTTTCACGTGTGTTTTTCAAGTGCAGCACGATGAAAGCCTGAGCGGGTCTGTCCAAAAGTATGCCCCGTCATCCCCATGAGCGTGACCATTCGGAAAAATGATGAACATTTAGATGCGGTTGGACGACACACTTCATTCTTTCAGGCATTCTCAGCCCCCAATGCTGTGCTGCTTTTGGTGTTTCAATCGATTTCGCTGAGAATGAGAAGAATATAGAATAACACCTGTGTTACTGGCCACTGTGGGATAATGGTAAATGTTAAAGTGTAGTGCCACAGCGGGACAGGTACAGATGAGCCATAATGTTGTCACTCTGACTCAGTGACGTAAGTTATACGGCAAGTACTGCAGTTTGCTTACATTGGCCATCACAGACTACTGGTCATACCAGACCAGGAAAGGCTGGAGCAGCAAATTCCCTGTGTTTTGACAAAAATGACGGTGAGCTTTATTGTGGTGAATTCAAATTTTCGTTTCCAAGAGGAAGAATGTATTATTTCTTCTTTCTCTATGGTCCTGCTTTAACTTTATATAATTGGATTCGTTGATTTATTGAAGCGCCAGAGGAGAGATGTAGATTTAAAAATGATGTAGTCTGAAATGACGAGTGTTTGAGATCTCTGCATGCCTGCGTGTGCAGGCCTGTATGTATATGGGTGCATGCATGCTTGAATGTAACCGATGCCTTGAATATTTATATATTTGCGAGCCGAGGGTTGGCTGGCTCCAGTGGGATAGAGGTGTTGGTGGAGCTGAGCAGGAGGAGACGGGAGCAGGGGAAGATAGAGGGGAAAGAGAGAGTCCCTCAGGCGTGTCCGGGCTCTGATGGCTCCCCTGACAACCTCCTCTGTAATGGTCTCCCTCTCTCTCTGAGTGCTGTGAAATTGCAGGCCGGCGCTCTACAGCTGAGGACTCAGAGGAGACAAACGGCCTTTTAATTCAGAGCGCAGAGAGGTGACGGCGAGGGAGGCCCTAAGGGAGGGCTACCAATCAGACATCCATCATACTAACCTCTCCCTTGGGACTGGCCCTGCCAAAGAGGGGCCCTGGAGGTGGTCTTGAGCGTACGTGTGTGTGTGTGTGTGTGTGTGTGAGCGCGTCTTTGGGGCCGGGGTGAGACCGCATGCATGGAATGGCGGCTGCAGGGGAGGGAGGAGGAGAAGGGAGGAACCGGGCTGCTCAGGTGTCCAGGCTGTCACGGTGCAGAGTTGAAGGGAGTGGAGCAGTGAGGGTGGGGGGTGCATTTGGGGTGGGGTGTATCCCCCCCCCCCTTCGTGTCTCACATTTATCTATGCACCATTTTTTTTTTAAAGATTTATATTTCTGTCCACCCCTTCTTCTTTTCCCTTTCTGGCTTCATTTCAGCTCACAGTTGACAGCAAACCACAGCAAACACCACATTATTTTTAAAAATGTTTACCGAAAAATCTTTTATTGCAAATATTAACCTTTATTTCTGTCATCCTGAGGGTGCATATTCTGCAGGAGCTGGAACCGCAGGGACACCAAGGGTTCAGGGTTTGTGGACATTGCTTGCAGTGTTTAAACGATTCCCCGTAGTCTCTGCGCATTACAAACTAAAAAGATTAAGACAGAGAGACAGCGGTGTGCGGCTGCGGAGAGGTTTCATTAAGGCCTCTCAGCAAAGAAAGGAGGCCGATGCTTAAACCACTTCACATGGTGGTCCTTGAAAAATATGTGTTGTGATGGTCTGTATGCACGTGTAAACAATTGTGACGTACAAACAAAGCTCCTATCCTCCAAAATAGATAGATAAAGAAATAAATAGCGGTTTAAGTAATTAATAAAAGGGTTCATCCCATTTATTCATGCACGATTTGGAAATCATCGGTGAATCCTCTTCTGTAATTTTTACTCGGCTCGAAGGTTTTCTAATCTTTATTCCATGTGGTGAATGACAACAATCCATCCTTCAGCTCTCCAGCATGTGTGAAGGCTTCTCTAATATGATTTGTGAACAGGAAAAAGAGGCAGGATTGTACCACTGAATGTGTTGAAACTTAAGATAAATCCCGGGGTATGCGTAACTGACCTTTACCTCTGGATTTGATCAAATTCTACGAATTTTCTAACGTTTAATAAAGACATTTGTTTCCTGTAGCGCTGACGGGATGACTCTTAGGTTGCTTCAAAAAAAAAAAATCCGTGTTTAGCCATTAGTTAAGTGCAATGGCTTCGGGTTCCTGGGATGATGCGGTGAAATAAACACAAACGAAGAATCAAACACATGCATCTTACATTTTTTTGAGCTAAACCTTAACCTCAACCGAGGGCTGCGAGGGTGTAAACACAGTCAGAGGAAAAAGTTTAATCATGCTGTAGTCACTACGAGTGGATACTGTGCTGCGAGATCGTATATTCTGCCTTGTCTGGGAGCACTTTACAGATATGATCGGTATCAACATATGTGCGACGTGCCAAATGCATAAATTAACAACTTTTCCTCTCTACGTGTATCCGTAATGCTCTTTAACAGAAGTCTTTTTCAATACATTCTGCGTTATTACGTCAGTGTCTTTGAAACTATTTTGGTAAAACGCCATGGTATCCTCCAGTCAGTCTGCGTTCATTTATTATAATATACATGTATGATCAGCTCATACAATTATGTGTCCTTTTTTTTTTTTTTTTTTGCTCCAGCTGAGAAACTCTCTTGACTTAAGTAGAATCTAAATCGACTAAACTAGACCCAGGTAACCCACCTTTAAGTTTTCATGAGTGGGGTTTTTTCAGGCCTCTGCAGTAAGACATAAATCTTTAGGACCTGAAAAAAAAAAAAAAAAAATCATAGGAGTCATCAAAGGGAAGTAAAGGGAGAAAGTCCTTGAGGGAAAAGGACTTTAAAAAAAAAAAAAAAGGAAAGTAAAAGCAAAACATTGAATTTGTTTCTATAGGAGGATGAAATGCCATGTTGTGTCATTTTTATCATTGGTTTAAGGTCATAGTTTAGCCAGCCTCCAATCTACCAGGTGTCAGAATCCATTTCGTATGTACATGGTGTCTACAGAGTAGAGCATAAGCTATATATGCATGGGATCATGTAGTGCAGTATTCCCTTTGAAAAGAGAAAAAAGCCTGTTGCTGTCCTTGGTGCTTCTGTCTCCGGCACCACGGACAGCTCCCTCGTGTTGCTCCACAGGTGAGTGTCTCGCTCTTGGGGCGGCGTTCGGTTTGCACAGGAGAGCAGAGAAAAAAGCAAAAGCAAACAGAGCTTTTTATTCCTTTGCACAATGCCATGCGGCTACATTCAATCAAGATTGGGTGCATTTGCCTCACATGCTCTTTTTCCCACCGTAGGCTTTTTGGCGGCCCCTCCTGAATCCCCCTCTTTTCTCTTTTCTTTTTTTTTTTTTGGTCTGTCTCGTTTTACAAGCTAAAGAGCGCAGTGTTAGGAGCTCGGATAATTGGGGGAACTCATTCAGCCTTGTCTCCACAAAGGCCTGAAATACCAAGGTTATACCTTGGCTACCTGGAGCAGAAATCCACCCTTGGCATCTGGGGTGAAATTTTGATCGGAAAAATAACACCCTCAGTGCCTCGGCTGAGAAGTGGGGTCCCCTTCGAGCGGTTCTCTGAACCACCAGTGAAACAGTTTGGGATGTCAGAAACCGGACTCATAAGGGAAAACGGTTGATGGTTGGACACCCGGCTCCCGTCTGTGTGTCAAAAAAATTGCCGTTGAGCAAGACGAGGACAGCGTTGGGCCCAGCGTTACTTTCTGTCTTTGGTGCTTTTTTGTTGAGGAGGCAAATTGATGCCAATGTACAGTGTGTGTGTGTGTGTGGGGGGGCAAATATCATGTAAAAGAAAAAGCAGTGCATTTCTACTTATTTTTAAAATCTGTCCACTTGATTGTTAAAAGTGGCTCGACATCCTTACTAATGTAAAAATTCTGTATTCTGTTTAAACAGATGTAGATGATAATGGGTTAACTTGACCTAGTATTCGGTATTCATGGGTAGAAAACCCCCCAAAATGTAACCCAGGGATTTTTAGAGTAAAGACAGACAGATGACCAAAACTTACTAATGCTGACAGTTAAACGTGTTTCCATTTAGTCTAAAGTTTTCTTGCCCTCATCTGGTAAAACTAACAGGCCTGTTGTTTGCCTGCTCCTCTCTAAATGTTGTCTCGGATGCCTTCAAATGAGTCAAAAATCGGCCTAAAGTCATTCAAATGAATCCCCATTAACGTGGAAAGAAAACGCCTAAACGAGTCTCGCCCGTCCACTAACGTGAATTAGCGAATCGCATGTTTGCTTAACTGCGACCAACAAAACAAGGGCTGTTGGTAAATATTGAAATTCCCTTCGATTGCTGGCCACTCTGTTAAGGCACCGGGTGACCAGGCTCTCCCTATTGATGAGCTCCGGCTAATCCATCGCATTTCCCTGTAAATAGCTTTATGCATGAGAAAAGGCCCGCGCCCCCCCCCCCTCGCACAGCCACAGTGTAATGCAGGCGCGCATTGTCACGAGGCCGTTATAAGGTCGCGTAGCGTCAGCCCTCGTTCGGCTACTCCCGCTCCGCGTCGCATCTAATCAGATTCATGTCGGTGGCGGCGCCGGTGCCGCGCAAAAGACGCCCTCGCAGGAAACCTGTTTCCCAACCTTCCTCGTTTTTCTTTGTTTTTTGTTTGTTCGGTTTTTTTTTTGGAAGACTTTCAAGTTTCGAGCTGGAGCAAATGGCGCAGACAGGTCCCCGGGTTGCATAATCTAACCCGCAGCTGACCCCCCCCCCCACGCAAAGTCCGCGATGTCTCCACGACCCTCCAGGAAACCTTCCACGGGCAGCCCGGCCTCCAAAAGCGCCGCTAGATGACACACACGCCGGCATTTCGGCACGGCGCGCGATTCCGGTGCGCTCCCAGGCTACGGCTGTGAGCGTGTAACCATAACAACTGCGCCCTGATTGGCTCCGCTGCACGGGAATTAACGAGGGGCGTCGTCCAATCTGAGCGCGGCTCGAGCGCAGCGCTGGCAAAACCTCGTGATAACCCAGGCACAGCGGTGCCAAAGTGGCGACGTGAGGCGAGCCCGACGGAAATGACTGGACCCAAAACAAAGCACTGGCGACGGATAAAGTATCACCAATAGACGCCTTTGAGTGAGGACGTTTGAACAGTGTCTGTAGAGAAAACATGTCCGGTCTGTCCGTCACGCAGTCCATCAGCTGGCGCGGCTGAGATCCCTGCTCCGCTCCTCTGGATTGTGGATTGTGACAAGCAGCGGGACAGCCACCAACCGGGACCAGGACTTACAGCGGTTCCCGGGGACTGTCACGCCGTTCCTCCAGTTTTCGCCTGGCAGCGCACCCCCCGGAGCCAAGACGTTGTTCCGCGTAGAGCCGGGTCGCCCCAGTCCGAGCAGCGCAGTCCGTGCGGGAAGGTCGGCACTCGGCGTCCTGCAGGCCGGAGACATGATGGTCCACTGTGCCGGGTGCGAACGGCCCATCCTGGACCGGTTCCTCCTCAACGTGCTGGACAGAGCCTGGCACGCCAAGTGCGTCCAGTGCTGCGACTGCAACTGCAACCTCACCGAGAAGTGCTTCTCCAGGGACGGGAAGCTCTATTGCAAAATGGACTTTTTCAGGTAACGCAGAGTCCGGATCCAGAGCTCCTCAAAACCGTGCTGTGATCCCTCTGTTTCCAAAACAATAGGCGCCGTAATGTCACGGTTTAAGGCGAAGTCAATATGTCGATGGATCCATCATTGATTAAAAAATCAAAATAAAAAATAAATATAAACATGTAAATAAAAGAAAAGTGCCCGCGATAAGAGCGCGTTTAATAAAGTCGAGCTTAAACGGACATTCCGTGCAAGCCGGGGTCAAAACCTTGAGCCACTGGTTCAAATGGTTCAGACCACCGCGATTAACTTGCGCGTGAATAAAATCAAACGAGCTCCCGCCTCAAATAAAATGCAAACGTCCGACTCACAACGCCCTGATCTGGGAATGCGGGCTTTTACTTCGCCCCCGCGCCGAGCTGTCGGTCGTGGCACGGACCGCGGCGGCCTTCCGACGGGGCCTCCGCGATGTCGAGGAGCGGGCGCCCGGAATCGAACCTCGCCGAGTAGCCACGTGCGTTCCGCGCTCGGCGTTTTTATCTCTCGCCCGGCTCGAGACCACACTTTTTTTTTTTTTTTTCTTCTCCAAACAGCCGTCAGGGCCATTAACCGCCCCCCCCCCCCCAAAAAAAAGTGTTCTCAGGTAATTGGGTGATAAGTGAAGCCCTTGTTTGTCCCCGTCGCTCTCTCTTAGCATCATTTTCATTTGGTACGTGTCGGTTATTTTCTCCCAAATTGTCTAATGACATGTCAGACGCGTGAGCCTTTTCTGTCGGGACGGGCTATTATTGGCCTCGCGCGCGGCCTCGGCCATCACGTTAGCGCCGGTCCCATCAAGCGGCGGGGTTTTAAATGGCCGGCCATTAGCCAGGCGAAACAGTAATCACCCTAATGTGTCCATTTGTTGTGTAAGTAGAGTTGTGCCCTTTCGCTGGGGGGGGGGGGGGCTCGGCCGTGCATGTGAAAGGGGGACAGTGGAACGATACCGGGGGGGGGGGGGGGACAAGCTTACATTAGTGTTAAAACAATGCTCCACAAAAAAGAGTGCTTGCTTTCACCTAAAGGCTTAAGCCACCACCACCACCACCACCAGCCCCCCTCCCAAACCCCAAAAAAAAAGCCCCCCAAGATAGAGCGTCTGAAAATCCAGCAGGCCCCGGTGTGAGCCTCAAACATCTGCTAAAACTCCTAATATCCACAAAGGCGTCGGTGCAGGTGACAGGCAACGGCGGGGATCAGGCGGATGCGTTTCCGCTCGCTTTCTCACACTTTTCCTGCCACAGAGTCAAACCACAGAAACCGCCACCGCCCTCTCTGATCCGTCCTGCCAGACCTGGGGGGCGAGGGGGGGCGGATTCTGCTGAATTTATTTTGGGCTATTTGTGTATCAAATTGATGAGGCTTCCCACCCGGTATTTAAGCGGGTGAATATGGATTAAGAGAAGATTTCCACGCTAAAATGCTCCTACTCTGCTTAATCCCATAATATATCCTTGGCTACAATGTGTTGATTGTCACTAATACGTTTTGCGTGGGGTTATTGTCAGAGCACCCCCATCAAAATTATGAGCATGCGGGTTTTTTTTTTTTTTCTATCACCAGGAAAGTCTGACTTATTTTTTTATTTTTTATTTTTTTTTTAATGGTCCCCGCAGCCACTATTTATACTGTAGGTCAGTTATATAGAAGAAACATGTAGACGTGCTTTCGTTTATTGTTTAGTTTATCCTGAATAATTGTCTACTAATTACTTAATATTTTACCGAAATACTGAATACTTATATATGACTATATGGACATTTAATTACATTTTAAAAATTATTATTATCATTATGAATAATAATAATAATAATAATAATAATAGTATGTTGGTATGTTATTAGCTTGGAAGTAAGAGTATTTTTAGCATCGTTATCATTTGACTATTGTTAATATTGGCCCGTATGATATTAATAACGCCTTATATCATCCCTGTTTTTTTTGCACACATGTAGCCATGAAAGGCCAATTCCGATTTTAAAATTCGGATATTAACCATTACGACCCGTTGTGTTGGCCAAGTCATTTCTACCAGGCTCTCTGTGCTCTACTGTCACCGCCGTGCGTGTGGGCCTGAAAAGACTGCAGTCACGCTTTTGTTTTAAAAAAAAAAAAAAAAAAATCCTCCATCTGACACTAGTTTCCCTCTTTTTATCCAGGCGGTTTGGCACAAAATGCGCGGGCTGTCTGCAGGGAATCTCGCCCAACGACCTGGTCCGCAAGGCCCGCAGCAAGGTGTTTCACCTGAACTGCTTCACCTGCATGGTGTGCAACAAGCAGCTGTCCACGGGAGAGGAGCTCTACGTGATAGACGAAAACAAGTTCGTGTGCAAGGAGGACTATTTGAGCTCCGGGGCCATTAAGGAAGTCAACTTGAACTCAGGTAATTAAGCCGCGATGTGTGGCGTGTCTGTGTTTTTTTTTTTTTTTTTTTTTTGTCTCCGGCTCGGGGAAACCTCGCGTCCGCGGCCCCGCCGCCGGCCCCGCGTGGACAGGTATCACACAAACGCATATCCGATGAAATAAAACGGCAATCGGCCCCTGCCGGGGAACAAAAGGGAGGGCGAGTCCGGAGGCTTGAAGTGTACTGCGGGATTTTGTGTTTTGTTGAGCCCTCTCAACACGGCGCGTCGCGACACGTTTGCCTGATGAATGGCTTCAATATTTACCTCCACGGGACAATGGCTTTCTGTTATTGTACGTCGGGGTCCACCGGGGATGCGCCTGTTAGTCCGGCCCGTGCGGGCTGCTCCCTTTTCCGCTGTCTATTCATCCTTATAGAAAGCTCACAAGGACGGTCACCCCCCCCCCCCGGGGGCCGTGGGTGTCACGCACCCTCGTCTCGGGCCGTGTAGCCACGCTGGGCTCTGATCAGGTCCACACATGTGCGACTTTACATGCGATGGACGTGGAGTAAATCTGTTTCCCCTCAGCTCTACATTTGTGCTGTTTCGGGTAATTTTTTTCTTCCAGGGCAAAATCTGCAAATAACAAATCAATAAATGTGTTTTTGTTTTGTTTCTTTTTTTGTTTTTTAATTAAAAAAAAGAAAGCGATACGAAAACATTTGCATGGGAAACAGGTGATTCAAGCGCTTTTTTAAATGTGTGATATACAAATAAAATGTATTGCCTGTGTTGCCTCTGTGCATCTCCAGGCCTAATTAAAGCAGGACCCCCCCCACACACACACACACACACACACACACGACATCTCGGATCGTGACCTTCCTCTTGTTTGTCTTCCCTCTCCGGTCCCCCAGTGTCGTCGTGTACGGACAGGAGTTTATCGCCGGATCTGCAGGATCCAATACAGGACGACATAAAAGAGACGGACAATTCGACGTCCTCAGATAAGGAAACGAACAATATTGAGAACGAGGAGCAGAACTCGGGGGCCAAAAGGCGGGGGCCCCGGACCACCATCAAGGCCAAGCAGCTGGAAACGTTAAAGGCCGCGTTTGTCGCCACGCCGAAACCGACTCGGCACATCCGAGAACAGCTGGCCCAGGAAACGGGACTGAACATGCGGGTCATCCAGGTAAGAGCGGCCCTCGGTTGCCTCCGCTGTTAACTGACGTCGGGCTCTTTGTGTCTCCGGCGACGAGGCGGGAGAAAGAGAAATGAGGGAGAAATGACGGATTATAAACCGGTGGGATTATTTATCAATTGTGCTGAAATGCACAGACATTTAATTGAAGGCCGCGTTACCTGTCAGAGAAACGGGGAAATCACGACGTGGTCTTTTTAGCGGGACTCAGATTTCAGAAGTGAAATTGTCCGCCACGCATGTTGCATGTGAGCTGTTTGTTTTAAATTTATTTTATTTTATTTGATTTCATGGGATGATCTCAAATAAACGCACTTCTAGGATGATAATATTTACCCTCACGCAGGTGACAAAGGCGGGCATTTGTCCGTCTCCATTTTCACGTGTTTTCTCCTATAACAACAATTCTTTAATGGCAAAATACATGCACGTGGAAACCTAAGATGAGAGTGTTATATTTCCACATAACAAACCCATGCTCGCGATTGCAGAAATGCAGAGGTTTCGATATCGTTGTGTAAAATAAATGAAATTGTATTTTCATTTTATATATATATATATATTTTTTTTTTTAACTTTTGAAAATGCACAGTTGGATACTTCAGTTTAATTTCGTGCTTTTTAAAGCTAAATGAAATCAAAATGACACATTTCATTCCTATTTGCCTCCAGGTTCCACGTTGCCATATCCACATCTGCAGGCATTAATTTATTCTCCGAAATTAAGATCTAGTAATCCAATTTATTGATGCATGGATATAATAAATACCATGCTTTTTAGGGACTATCATTTATTTTGTGCCGACAGCAGTTCATTTGTGTTCCACAGCCATGAAATTAGTAAAAGGTTAGTTTTGTTTTTGCCAAAGGCAAGAGGAGCCCCCCCATGCAAACATGTTTTGCAGTACAACACAAGCATACACACTGTTTTGAATCTCTCTCTCTCTCTCTCTCTGTTTCTGTCTTTTCATCCTCAAACACACAGAGACACACACACACACACACACGCTCGCTTGGTGTCTGGGTGCAGACTGTGTCAGGATGATTAGCACCATCTCTGCCAACTGTGATGTGGCTTTTTGTGCACTCACTGTAATTATCGCTGATTTCACAGATTTACATACCACCCTCCCCTTTCCCACCTCTTTGCTCTTACTCACTTACAGCCTGTTCCCACTGCTTATTAGAGCAGACCGGGGCCTCTCCAGCGCCTCATCTCTATCTTATACTGCAGGCTGCTGTGCGTGTGTGTGTGTGTGTGTGTGTGTGTGTGTGTGTGTGTGTGCGCGCGCGCATCAAGAGAGCTCAGTAAGTCAGTCAATCAATCGATGGGGCAGTCAGTCAGTCAGTCAGTCAGTCAGTCCATCCCTCTGTCCGCGATCCCCACCCCGGACTGTCGCTGCGTTGCTCGGAGCCAAAATGGAGGCTCCGTTTCGTCATCCTCCTCCTCGTTCACTGTGTGTTAAATACCATTGCTCTCGACGCGGGGAGCCCCGTGAGCCGTGCTGCTCCTCCAACGTGTGTATGTAATCCCCAAGCAACGCTCTCTCGAGGGGAGCGAGAGCATTTCCATAAAAATGTACCCTACAGTTAGACGATTGTTCTCAATAAGCAGGTGTCGCCTTTGCCGCTGGAGCACGTAGAGCAGAGCCTAAGTGGTTTTAGGTGTTTTTTTTTCGTGTGTGTTTTTGTTAATCTGCAGCACAGTGGGATCCTGCCTCTGGTGTAGCCTAGCTGGTGTGAACACACATCATTATGCAGCAGTGATGCAAAGGCGAAACAAGATGTGTTATGTGCTCATAATGCAAAGGCATTCTTCCATATGCTGTGTAGTTTTGCAATTTGAAATCCCCCCTTTGTTCCTCTTCAAAGACAGTTTATTTAACGTTAGTGATAAGCTTTTTACACTCTGATTTATGGCTGCGACTGTTTATTTTAATGTGTGCTGAGGTGCATTAGCTTGTTTATTGTGCTACATTTATATTATCTTGCTCTTCGGCTTAATTCTGCAACAGGAAAACACTTTCAGGACTGAGAAGGCGTAGCATAAAGTGTATTTCATGATAAAATCTGCTGATTCCGGCTTATAAATGTCATGTTATATTCTGTCATAGATAAGGCGCTTAATTTAAAACGGTGCTTTAGGCTTCCCCTAATGTCTGACGTGGTCTGTGTTAATTTGTGATATAGTATAACATTCTTCCTACCTACACAAAAAGCCCTTTTCCAGCTGAGCGAATCGCAGGCACAAAATGCCTCTGGTGTTACCATTCATTGTGTGCCAACACCGAATCGATCTCACCTGGGCAATTCTGATATTGCATTGGGAATTTTTCATTTTACATTTGGACAGTTTGGACTTTTAACTGTTGACTGTAACTGCGTGTAATGGTTTAACACTTTGAGCTAGTGGATTTCTAGCCATTTTAACACCGAGGTCTGAGAATTTTACAGCAAAAAACATACAAATGAAGGGAGGCCACAACTAAATATTATACAGTAAATACGGTTCGAAAATGCTTACAGAGGTGTCAGAGAATTGGGGTCATTATAGGCCAGAAGCAAACACTTATTGTCGTAGGAGAAAGGGTATGTTAATATTTGAATAAGAGCCCTTTAAGGAATTTCCCAGGCTTAAATCGATCAAAAAAGCAAACACTTAATAAACAGCGTTTCAAGTCTAAATTTGAATTCTGGTTTCTACACGAACCCCGTAACAGTGAGCACGAAATTAAATACAAGTGAAATCACCTAAAATGATCAGGATTCAAATTAAGTTGATACACATTCATTTGTTTTCAATTTTGTCATGTCGTGCTTCAGGCGTTTGTTTCATGCAAGATGCAACATATCGGATCTCATAGGAAACGTGTTCAAGTCTGCGCTTCGAGCTCAGCCCCTTCTCCAGATGATGAGATCAGCTGAGGACTGTGTGTCTCTGTGGTTTGGTGCAGGTTTGGTTCCAGAACAGAAGATCCAAAGAGCGACGAATGAAGCAGCTGAGTGCTCTGGGCGCCCGGCGGCACGCCTTTTTCAGGGGCCCGAGGAGGATGAGGCCCCTGGGGGGAAGGCTGGAGGATCCAGACATTTTGGGACCTGGGGCCTACGGTTACTATGGAGGTACGAAATAAAGCGTGTGATAATATATGCAGTGGCAACTAATACAAATTGAGTGCATGGTCCTGTGTGTCCTGTATCTGTGAATACGCCGCATAAACGTGACTGTAGATATTTTACCTCTTGCAATATTCATGTGCAACATGGGGCGACTCCAAAAACGTCATATTGTTACTGAATTACAACCTTCAGCAGCACCAATAAGGCTAATGGGCACAATATGTTATCAGGCTGCAGGGAGATGACATAAAGGTTGTTCTTTACTGTGTCTACTGTGCACCGCAGACGGGAACCTCAGTGTAGTTTATTGTGGACGTCGAGGGTCACGTGATTTTCTTCAAGCCATTCATTTAACGCAAACATGTGACCAGTCCTCACTGTGACTCAAACCTTGGGCACTGTTCAGTCAGCGTGTAGGTTCCTAAAGAATTTCTCTCCTTGATAGAAAATAAGCTTTGAGAAACCTTTGTTAAGCGATCAAAACAAAAACAAAAAAACAAAAAAAAGTCAAGTGTAATTTAACTCAGAGGAATGTAAGCAAACATTTTGAAGGGTCCGAATAACCACAAAACCTGTTTAACTGTCAAAAACTGTCACTTGTTATACAGCTGGGAGGATAAATATTAGAGGGGAACAAATATATTTCAGTCAGAACAAAGCTAGCAGTGAAAGTGTCGCGGCATTGGTGTCATGCTTCAGTCATGTATTTGAGCTCAAAAGGGCACAATTTATAGAGATTTCTCCACATTTTTTTCAGAATGGAGAATCTCTAGAACCGCAAGTGTAAAAGACAACACCACTATCTGTGAGATTTGATTCCTGTGTCGCCCATTTAGTGTCTCCTAAGCTTTAATCACGGCGAGGCCACGTCTTGCAACCCTCTACAGATGACACCATTTGATCGAAAACTGAGTGCTGACTCCTCGAGCGTCGTTCTTTTTCTGAAAAATCATAGCTTCCCTCCTTAAAAACAAATGCTGCCATGCCTTCAACAAATTTATTAAGGTAAAAAAAAAGAAAAAAAGTGGACTCTTTTTCAAGGGAAGTCACACGTTAGAGCAGATTCAACAGAAGCACTTTTAAGTAATTTCTCTCAGTGTTAAAGAAAAAAGGTTGTGTGTGATTAGAGAGCAAATATCTTAAGTTTGAAATCACAAATATTCCTAAAGATATTAACTTCTATTAATAAAAACTGACACAGAGCTTCATATCAAAATATGCTTTTCACAGTATAACCCTCATGGTGAACGGTTGTTGGAGGAATGTATGAACTATAAATAGCGGTATCCTCTTTAGCCACAAACCCAGAGATGAAATTGTGTTCACTTTGTCCGGCTTACATGCGGTGAGACAGGTAGAGGCGTCTGTGGTGTCGCTGTCGTTCACTGACTAGAATATTGCAAATTTTAGAACGACTGGCAGCCTTGACCTGGCCCACAGAGAGCGAGCCTTTAAAAACCGATGGAATGCTAATTTGACAGAAAAAATTTCACGTTTGATTTTGGCAAATATTTAATACTGGAATACTGGAGATAAATAAATAGTAATTGGTCTGTTGTTTTTCCACGTGTGAAAATGATTTTTTTTTTTTTTTTTTTTACACTGCAGTTTTCTACCATGTAAAATAGAATTTGATCTCCAGCTGGTGGAAAGACACCTTCAAATCAATATTCTTTCAAAAAAAGAAATTGCTCGTAAAGACCACATGAAAAAAAAAAAAAAAACTGTATTTAAGCATGTATTGGTCTCCTGGATCGTGAAAAAATCATTTTGAGACAATAGCAGGTGGGTGGCAGATAAAAACACAGCACTAACACAACAACAGCCCCCTGTTGAACTGGAGGAATAACCCAGATGCAGACAGTCTGAGGAGCCCTGTGTTTTTTTTTTTTTTTTTTTGTACAGCTCCTGCACACCTACCTGAAGGGCCCCTGCATTGAGGATACAATAAACTGGAGCTGTCAAGGCTTCAACGCAGGGAGTGGGAGGGGAAAACAGAAGACAAAACCTTCATCCCTTGCTCTCATCTCTCTTGCTTTCTTCACACGTTGCTTTTCACACCCTTTTGTGCCGCAGCAGCACAGGCCAGTCTGTGCCTTTATCTGAGCTTGCTGCTTCCTTATGTTCCTCTGCTGCTGCTGAGAGGGAGGAATGCCTGTGTGTGGTATGGTGCATCTGCATGTGTGAGTGTAATTATAGCTTGCAGAGCCCCCCCCCCCAGCCTTCACCCCGTCTTCACACACACACACACACACACACACAGTCCACAACACAAGCTCGTTGCTTATTCTCAAGGTCTGCCAAACTAGCAGGGGCCTGTTTATGAGATCAAATAATTAGCTTGTTTGTGAAAGCCATGTCAGCTCCTATTATTTCTGTTGATAACTTCCGAAAGCAACGTGCAACAGCAAATACATGCAGCTGCTATAATTAGGCAACAAATATCTTGAGTTCTTACCTGTTAGTTCACGAATCTGCCTGTTAGGCCTGAAATAGGAGCGGGGATAGCATATGGCGGGGGTGGAGAAATGCTAGTGCAACATCTGGGGCACCGGGATAAAGTCCGCCATCGATCTCAGTTCAAGGTGGTGTTGAACAGAGTGGTTTTAATGTAACTGAGGGAATATGGAGCAGAGTGGGGTGTAAATTTTGAAGGAGAATATGGAAGCGGTGAGACGCAGAGGGCAGGTGCAGGTTTGTAACTGTTAACGAATGCAAACGGTGTGTGAAGTAATTGGCTATACGTGGAGTAAATGAATCCTACATAAACTGTTTTGGTGTTTTTTGTTTTTTTTTTGATAAACAACTCAGGAAATGTTGACTTTAGAGAATTGTTGTCATTGAGTCTTTGTCCCTTGCTTTGAGACTGTGGCTGTGCCACGACTTGAGATATCAGTCCCTGGTGTAGGGTGAAAGGAATAGTTTGACATTTTGAGAAATACGCTTATTTGCTTTCTTGCCAAGCGTTAGATGAGAAGATCGACACCACACTCATATCTCTCCCTTAAATATAAGGTTATAGCCGGGATACGATTAGCTTAGCTTAGTTCAAAGACAAGAAACGGGGGGAAAGTGCTAGCATGGTTCTGTCCTAAGGTAAAAAAAAACTACAACTAACTCACAAATGAAAATGTTATATCGTCTTTGTTTAATCTGTACAGAAACTGAAGTGTGCGATAATTCTAGTTTTACAGTGGACTATGTGCCGGACTATTTCTTGGCCGGGTGCAGTGACTTTCTGGAGTCTCTGCTGGTTGCCTGAGAACCTCGTGGTGATGGCAAGATTTTGTGGGGATTAAACAAATGAGATACAACGTGTTAATTAATGAGCTTTAGAGGTGCCAGTGGGCAGATTGTGTTGCCTTTGGACAGGGACTTGAAAGCTGTTTCCCCTTGTTTGAAGTCTTTATGCTAAGCTAGGCTAAGATAACTGGCTACTGGTTGTGGGGTTTGCATTTAACAGACAGATATGAGAGCGGTATCGATCTGCTAATCTAACTCTTAGTAAGAAATCGAATAAGTGTATTTTCAAAATGTAAAACTATTCCTTTAAAGTCGAGCAGGGCGATTCTCATTGGATTGAGTGATCCGGAACAACTGTGAGCTTCTGAGAGGAGCCCAGTTGTAGGGTGGTTGGTTGTTTTGAAATTTGGTCCGGATGGATCTCAAAGTGGCTTGATACTCAGGTTTAGATTGTTGTGTGCACTGCTCAGAAACAATAAAGAGTCAATTCACCCAAATTTACAAACAAAAAAAATGGACGAGCAAAAAAGAACAAAACAAAAAACAAAAGTCTCTTTCCCGTAATAGTATCTATAGGTAGTTTTGGCTTTATTTGTCCAGGTTCTGATGGTTATATACATCTATAAGTTAAGTAACAAAATAGGCATTTGGGCGAACCAACCATTTAACCCTTTCTCCTGGTTGCACTGGACAGCACCCATGATGCACTGTGAGGTCCCCTTCAGTTCATAAATAATGTATGAAACTGTCACCGTGGTAGAGGGTGAATGTGAATGTACCTGTTGGGGACCAAACTTGCGCCGACTCCTCTCAGAGGCATAAACATGTCAGTCAGTGTCACCGGTTCAGTAGGAAATGTGTGTAAATCCAAGTGTGTGCTGGTGATTTTCTGTGAATGCCGGGAACAGGGACTGTATTTAGTCATTAATGTGTCTCACATTAAAGTTTTTGCTACAGCGCTTTGAAATGAATGCCATGAGGATATTTCAGACATGACAGACTGCAGTCATTGATCACGCCGTGTTCAAATATTGCTGTGAACTTGAAGGAGTTTCGGCAGATATATTTTTACCCACTAGATTGACCTAGGTATAGGTCGCACCACCACTTCGGTCCTGACGGGAATAACTCACCAACTATTGGATTAGTTACATTCTGTGCAGACATTCGTGGTCCCCAGAGGATGAGTCCTACTGACTTTGGTGATCCCCTGACTTTCCCTGTATTTGTAGTTTTGACTGAAATCCCAAAGTGTGAAACAGGCTTGGGATCATTTTCCAGACTAAAGAAGCCATTGCTTCTGCTTAGTGCATGTGTGTGTGTGTGTGTGTGTGTGTGTGTGTGTGTGTGTGTGTGTGTGTGTGTGTGTGTGTGTGTGTGGATACTTGTGGGCCTTAACGAAGATCTTCTTGATGCTGCACAATTGATATCACTGCAAAGATGAAAATAGAATGGGGTAAACCTGTCACTACCCCGACTGATTTGACCTATTTGGAAAAGCTATTGACGATCCAGCGCCGTAACTGGGAATCGAACACATCAGGAGCACATTCTCAAGCAGAGAGCATGAACTAAAGAGATGCAGTTGCTGCCATGCTGGAAGCGGCGCGAAGTGGATAAAACCGTGGCGCGAGGTGTAATTAAAAGGGGAAAAATTACGGGGATGGAAATGTCCAAACGGTTAATTGATTGGCTAGACTGACAGAAAATAAATCAGCAGCTATTACGCATGCAAAAATACTAAACATTCTGTGGTTCCAGCTTTTCAAATGTGATTATTTGTTGATTTTCTTTGGTTTGTTTTACTGTATTTTAAATAACTTTGGGTTTTGGACCTAAATGAGCAACACGAAGACATCAACTTGGGCTTTCGGAAGTTTCGATGGGCACACTGCACTATTTTCTGAAATATTATAGAAGAATCGATTAATAAGAAAATTAAGAATCAGATTAATCGATATTGAAAGAGAAAAATTAGTGGCAGCCCTAGCTGGATTGCATCCTCGGAATAATGGAAAGTGATCTTTGTAGCTCAGGAAATAGTCAAAGCCCGGTGAGGTTTGAGGCGAGGGATGCTGCTCGAAGCTGCCTCAGACATGACAAAGAGATGCAGCTGACAAGACCTGGCAGGGCTGCAGGGAGGCTGGAATCTCATTTTGGAGTTCCTCATCCAGATCCAGAAGTTTCAACAGGGGAATCTATCGAGGTGCACGCATGGCTGCGAGCCGAATGAGTGAGGGAGATGAATGCAGTGTGTAAAAGGCGAGAGAACTGAGGTGGAGAGTTGTGGAGTTGTTTATTCACTCAAATGATGCTGTTGGAGACTGGTTGGTTGGAAATTGGACATGATCAATTTCACCACTTACGTAGGTGTGGAGCTGCGTGTAAAACTGCACACTGCTCTAGGGAACTGTAAAGGCTTTTATGTATATTCAAAGTCTCTGATAGAGAGTCTAACCCCATTATTCTTCTGTTCCTCCACAGAATACCAGGGTGACTATTATGGACCGGGAAGTAACTACGACTTCTTCCCCCATGGGCCTCCGTCTTCACAGGCTCAGTCTCCAGCCGAGTCCCCCTACATCCTGGGCTCTGGGCCCGGAGCGATGGAGGGGTCGGGCCACCACCCTTCAGACGACCAAAGGTTCACGGACATGATCTCCCACGCGGAAACCCCCAGTCCGGAGCCGGGCTTACCGAGCTCCCTGCAGCCTGTCCCGGGGGAAGCATATGGTGGCGGACCCAGTCCTCCTTTCTCCTTGGCCAGTAACTCCAGCTACAGCGCTCCTATGTCCCACCAAGGCCAGGAGATGGGGGAGACCACAGCCTGGTAAAGGACAAACCACAGGGACTATTCCTGGGCTGAATGTCAGCCCAGTTAATTCAGGAGATAAATGGAAAAAAAAAAACCCCACATTGTCCAGTGAAAAGTAAAGCTGAAATTTCTATGGAGGACTTTTTAAAATCACGGACTGATTTTGACAATTGACGAACTGATGGACATAGAAATGGAATCGAGAATGGGATAGCTTATTGGAAAAAGTAATATTTGCTGCCCTGTAGACACTCCAAAGCATATCCCTTCCTGGATTACCGGACTCAAACTATTAAAAAAAAATTGCGATTCTACCCAGCAAAAATGCTTCTCGCCTTCCCCTTAATGTTAACGAAAGTATCTTCTAATGCTCTAGGAACACATTAGAGAGAAATGCCAAAGGGGACATCTTTAGTTGTCTTAATTTCTCACCACATTTTTTTAAAACAGCGTTGCTTAAAAGCAATATAGGTTTATTCCATTCTGTTGCTCTATACCTGTCTTTATTGCTAAGTTGCCACTCTATCCTCAATACTAAAAAGACAAAGGACCAGGTTTAATATATGCTTTAATGTTCATATACAAATACATATGTGGCAATCAAGACAGGATATGTTTAGTCAAAAACGTTGCTCATTTTATTTCTTTCTTTTCTGTAAGTCAATATGTCAAATCAAAAGCTGCTGCTTGAGAGAAACCGTATACTCACTCACACACACACACACACACACACACACACACACACACACACACACACACACACACTCTGGCATTGACTCTCCCTAATACACAACTCAGCTGTAAACCCCTTAATGCACAAAAATCGTTCTCGATCATAGTTTAAAAGAAGGATGTCTATAACATTATTCAAAACACGGACACAATTATACAGACACTTGTACCTACACACACGTACACACACGCACATGCACGCACACACACACACACACACACACACACACACACACGCACACACGCACACACACAAATTTCACACCCATCCAGGCGGCCCTGATAGTTCTGCTCCGCACACTGCTTCACCTGACCTTCCTTTTGTTACTGTCCCTTTTAAAAAACATGTTTTAATGGAAATGATTTTCAAAAGAACATTGAACCCATAATGGAGAATCTCCTTCAACAGCTGAGGTCTCCTTCCTCTAAAGAGAGAAAACAAATGAGGGGGCAGGCTACATCTGTGACATTACCAGCTCTCGTTGCCATCTAGTGGCCACATGTTTAAGACACACTGAATTAAAATCCACTAAAAACAGCAGAGTCCGGCTGTGTGTATATCAACATCTTTGTACTGCAGAGGACAAATTCTCCCCCTTTCTCTCTCTCTCTTTCTCTCTATTTTTCCAAAATAATGCCAATAGATAATTCTGCGGTTTCGGGGCCAAGTGTCATCGGGGCTCCTATCTGAAAAGCCAATCCAATATTTCCATCTCCCCTTATAATACCGCTGCTGAAAGATGACATACAACCCAAGTTAGCTGAGATTATTCAGTGCAAAACCTCCCATAATTCCTCCTTTCAAATCCACTTAGTCTTTACGCTTTCAGCTCTTACTCATCATACACGACATGTTCTTACACGAAACACATGTACACAAAACACTTGTAATGCTGTTTGTCCACAATGAGTTAGGTCTACTTGAATATTGTTTTGATTTAATTTGCATTTTCTTTGGACATTGTATAAGATCTAGAAAGAATGTGTCTTATTTCTGATGTGCTGAGATATTCTTGGATACAAAAGTGAGTGTGCGTGTGTGTGTGTGTGTGTGTGTGTGTGTGTGTGTGTGTGTGTGTGTGTGTGTGACTGAGTGCTTGGGGTTGCGTGTGTGCTTGCTCGTGTGTGCGTGCGCGTGCATTTGTGCACATTTAAGGGTGGGTGGCGGTGGCGGTGGGGGGTGGGTGGGGGGCAAGGCTGTATTATTTCTATGTAAATAGCACTGGTAATAAAACCTTCTCTTACAACTTGAAGAACTGCCTTTCTCCTTAAATATCTTCAGTCAGTGTGTTTTCTGTTTTCTTCAGTGTGCAGTGGTGGGAAGTCACAAAGTCCATTTACGTCTGCAAGTACTGTGTCAAGGTCAAATTTAAATGAAGCTGTACTTTATTTCAAATTTCCTTTTTATGCTACTTCATGATTACACTTCACTGCAATCCTAAAAGAAAATATTGCACCTTTTACTCCACTTCATTGATTTGACAGCTACACATACTACTTACTTTGCAGATTAAGATTTTTTAAACAAAACATATAATGAACTCGTAAAATATGATGCATTTTTTATAAAATAAAAATACCCCACAGTAAATAAAGTGGTTTAATTGTTGGATACCACTTTATACTACAGCATATGCTATAAATAGTTTATGAATTGTAATTAATAACTATATTTCTATTTATCGCTTATTAAAGGTTAATCATAGAGCATTAATAGTGACAACTTTTGGGTTGCCAGATCGTAAAAAAAATCCATTTGGCTTGCACATCCATTTTGCATACAGTAATCCCTTTATTTTACGACTTATTTGACTGGTAATACTCATGGCCCTTTATTTAAATCTGCATTATTTAATTTTGGACATTGGGAGGTAGCGCAACGAGCTGAAACCACAACACTGATGTATTATTAGCTTATAAAGTTGGTATAGTGAACAGGCTAGCAAACAGTTGCCTATTTGCCTATCGTCCAGCAGGCACAGAGCAACATTAGTATTCATTTGGAGAAGTGGCTCTGGGTACTTAGTGAATGTAAGGCCAATATTTACTCCTATTTTATCTCGGTTTTTCCTCTCTACCTCAATTCCTGAGGGAAATGTTTGTCTCTTTGCTCAGTGCTTCACTGTGTTCACCAGCTAGGTGCTAATTTTTTCCGTCTGTCGTTTAGTGTTGTGCAGGTAGCATACAGTGGCTTTTACAGAGATTTTTTTTTTAACAATAATCATCTGCGGCTGGAAAGAATGAGAGCGGCGAGAGTGAACCAAAACAGTAAAGTCACGGTCCACAAACAAAAACAATGAGCTAAAAGATGCTAAAACGCTCAGTATAGCAGAGGGGAATCACAGAGTGGAGTGATTCTCTGTGGGTGGGTCATTGGTAGCAATCCCTTGCGTGTTACATATAGTAATATGATCCATCGTTAATAAAAAAATATTGATTAGTGCAGCTTTAAATTTTAAATGTGTTACTTTTCTTGTTAAATCCAAAACTTTCTTCCATCCCTTTAACCCTGGTAATAGCAGTAGAGTCAGGGTTTTTTTTCTGAGGCCCTCAGATACAGACCCAGGACCACAGGACCAGAAATTCCCTTTTTCCATGAAACTGACTACGGACCAGTGCCTTTGGGCAGCCCTGTCCCTCACTGGGTCCCTCTGACCCCCCCCACCTCCACATCCCCTTATCCTCCTCTTTATCCCCCTCCTCTGGCTCCACATCCCCGCCTCTTGCTGTGGGGCCAGGTGGGCAGAAGGTGGCCCAGGTCTGCAGTAATTTTCCCCCTGACTGGTTTTAATGTAAAGGGTAATGTGAGTGGAGACAGGCAGACACTTTGTGTGTGTATATATATACACACACACACACACACACACACACACACACACACACACACACACACACACACTGAAGTGGATGTGGTCCTCAGCATCTACCCGTCCATTACCAAGAACCTCTACATCGTCTTTATTTATTTCTTCTTTGCTCCCTCTGTTTACTCTCTAGAGTATTTTCCTCAATTCCAGTTCTTATCACTCTATCTCAGCTGCGTTTCTCCAACAGAGCAACACACAGAAACACACAGAAACACACACACACACACACACACACACACACACACACACACACACACACACACACACACACACACACACACACACACACACACACACACACACACACAGAGACATTTCCCAGAGAGAGCAAAGGAGGCAGGCTACTGGAATTAGCCTGTTCTGTTAGAGTCCGAAAAAAAATCGGCTGTATGCCCGTATACACACGCGCCTGCGCTTAGCCACAAACATGTACACACACAAATACACTCGCACACACACAGGCACACACACACACACACACACACACACACACACACACACACAAGCATGTACTCTAGCACTGGGACTTGAGCACCAGTAAACCCTCAGTAACCTTCACCTTCCTTTCACCCAGTAGCATCTGGTTATCACTCTCAGACACACACATGAAGGTGAACACTCACACTTGTGCAGCCTCTGCATCGCACACACTCTCTCACACACACACACACACACACTGGGGCATGCACGCACACACACATACAACAATCCCATTAACATCAGTACTTTTGTAATGGATGTGTTTGCAGTGCTGCTGTGGGAGAAAGGAGAGACCTGGAGTAGCTGTTATAAATCATTCGCTTGTTCCCCCTCCCCCCTATCACACACACACACACATACACACACACACACACACACACACACACACACACACACACACACACACACACACACACACACAAGCACACGCACTTGCACACAGGCCCTCTATTGGCATCAATACATGGAGCTCCCATTCACTTACTCTGCAAACACACACTCTGTCCCTCTCTCTCTTGCGCACACACATACAGTACGTACGTGCAGTCCCGCCCCCCCCCCCACTCTCTTTACCGCCGGGGGTGGGGAAATCCTATTACCCTATGAAGAGGAGGAACACATCATTAATTACACTCACATGCTCCTTTACACACACAAACATGTCTATATGCCAGGTTCAATTGCAACACACGTTCACTCACTTAGATCACAGCTACTCGTTCTGACACAAAACTCCAAAATAAGCTGTATCATGCTGAAATATTTTTCTGTGTTTTTCAACTGTCAGCTGCACCTTGACAGGTGACATCAGAGCTGAGCTGGTTTATCTGATGGCACGCGCGCACAAACGAACAAACAAACACACACACACACACACACACACACACACACACACACACACACGTATCCTCTGCTTCGGCGCGGAACATGTCATAATGCGTGAGAGAGTAAGGTTACGATCACCGAGAGAGATTCCAGGCAACATGGACAGGCAGATCAGGGACTGTCAGAGTGTCGCCCTCAGATTTATCCACAGCCTCAACAGCCTTTTCAAGGTTTAACAGATAGATGGATGCCATAAAGTGATACATGCACACCATAAAATGAACAGAGGAGAAGTAAGCCATGCATAGCCGGGCTGTCAGGCGGAGTGTTTATGCACCCAGGTGGGCAACTTTAGGACACATTAAGTCATGGCTGTCAAAGCAAAAATAGAACAACTGACTTGACTTCAATGAGGGAAGACAAATGTTCTTATGATCCCGAACAGTCATTCGTAGCATTTACTGCATATGAAAATTTGAAGGGTACAGAGTAACGTGTAAATGCAAAAACTGATTAGAGCAATGACCTTACTACCCCTGTGCCTATTACGCCTACCATCATCCCTTTACATTAATTTGTACAAGCTACACACTCAAAAAGAGAAAAAAGTAAAAAAGTAGTTAAGCGTGTTTACAGTCATTTATATACGGTATATATACACGTGCACTTGCACACACACACAAATGTGCATGTTGTTATTTATCTGCAACAGGATAAGTAAACAAGAAGTCATCTGTCATGTACACGGAGTGCGATGGGATGTCATACAATCATCTTATATTTGTTTATTACATTGTTTATTTATTACAACTGAGTTATACTACAGATTTTAGATCATCCACAACATTGATCCATATGAAAATATAGTACATATTATATTTAAAAAAAACATAATATAATAGACACAATATTTTAGGATACAGAAGACAATAAGATTTACAAAATACACAATAAAACAATATTATAGGCCGTAAATGAGCACAGCGTAATAAAAATATCTAAAATGATAAACGTCTGGCCATAAGGAGATCACTTCCTGGTTCATAAGGAGATCAATTTCAGGTTAAAAACAAGGGTTAATGCTACACGTATAGATACATGTCTAAAGTAGAATATATTCCAGTTTAATAGTTTTTTAATAGAACAGCTATCAAACTATTCAGATGTTAAATGACCTTCTTTCCATCTCTCAACACTTTCCCTCGTTCTCAGAGTCAAACCTGTGGGATCTGAAAATGAGGGAAAGTGACAGTTTTTGTCTGGAATAAGACAAAAGAGAAAGCGGTGTTTCAGAGGAATATTTGCACAGCCACAGCGCCACCAAGTGGATCCAGACCGCCACTGTGCAGACACTAGTAAGGTCTGGGTCTGTCTGGTATGGCTTCGAGAACTGTATTTAGCAACAATGAAGAGATCCAAGCTGCAATTCAAGTCTATCTATATCTATATCTGAAGTGGGGTTTTTTTTTGGATCCAGCACGGCCCAACAATTTCTTAAGAACGCGTGCATTTTGGTACCAAGGTCAGGGAATGAAAAAACGGTGGCAGAACATCATGTAAGTGGTTCGTGTGAAAAAGCCAAACCAGAGAACTGAATGAATTTTTCCTTTTTTCTTTGTTGTTACTATACGTTACTGTACATGCAGTATTTTGTCTCTACCAGAGAGAGTTTTATCGTCCCAATATCCAACCTTTCAGCCATAATCGTAGAAAAGTACAGGAAACCCAACTGGGGTTGATAGTTTTTTCTAAATTCTGCTGAAGAAATTTCACCTATTGTCACATGTCTTACATGTCTTTCTAACGTTCCTTTCTTCCAGATAATGGGGGAATACCTGTGAAGGGGATTTTCTTTAACGGACCATTTGTCAGCCTCAGCTCCGCTATCAGGCACACAATCACCCCGAAAGAAAAGGGGCCACATCAGGTGACATGTCGTGGCACACACTGCGTGCTGACTACGAATGAGGAGTGAGCAGTCACATTATACAGGGCACAAGGCTAGTTATAAATACACAATGAGCTCTTAAAGCAGTAGTTAGACATTTGTCATTTTTACACTTTGGTTTCTACTGATAAACAAACAAGATAAAAGGTGAATTTTTTTTGTTTTTGTTTGTTTTAACCTTGGACCTTGGAGCCGGCCTGGCTGTTTCCGCCCTGCTCCCAGTCTTTGTGCTAAGCTAAGCCAAGTGTCTCCTGCCTGTGGCCCAAGATCTAACAGACAGATATGAGAGTGGCATCAGTTCTCCCATCTAAGTCTTGCTGGCAAGAGGGAAAAGTTCCCAAAAATGTCAAAATGATGCCTTCGACAAAATGTTGGCTGAATAATAAAGTGTTCGAATGGTTAATCGCTCTGCACAGAAAAGCAATAACACACTGTGATAGCTGAAGACGTAAGCCACTCTTCCCCTTTACATGGTTCATAAGGAAAAGGGTTTAGGAAAACGTGAATGCGCACAGTCAGTGGTGATTTTGCGTCGTTCTGGAGAAGTTGCTGTTTGTCTCTACAGTTCTGTAATTTTGTTCCAGTGAGGGGTTATAGTTAAACTGGGCCTGGAAATTACGTTTACTAGTTTGTTTCGCCAGGTGTATTTTGGGTACAGCATATAAGGAACAGGCAAAGTGCAGGACCTTGACTCCGGAAACCAGAACTTGATATCTGTGCTTCGTGCGCGGGTATGGTTTAAACATCAAGATCGCTTTGGTTAAGGTTAAGTAAAGATCTTGTCTGTGGTTACACAGACACGTACTGTCTTCAAGTGACTGTTGAACATTTAATCGAGACTTTTGATCTTTCAAGTGCCCAAACCCATCACCGATAAAATGTCAATCATGCTTTAGCTGCGATGAATCGATACTGTGACGCTAGAGCAGCCTTTGTGGGAAACAAAGAAATGTGTCTGTGTTCATTAAAAGCACTTCCGTATTATGGTGATTAAAAAAAATTAAAATTGGGGCGGTGTTATGTTTCTACGAAATTGTATCTGCTGTTGCAAAATATTAGTTTATAAATGTAACTTTCTAGGAGTCAGGTTTGGCTGGGGGTGTCAAAAAGCATTATAAACAAACCTTATCAATCTTGTTTCTTGTCTAGGTTTTCTTTAAACTTGCTAAAGAAACACGGAAAAGAGATTTGGGAAGACAGGGGGATCGTCACAGGGATCAGAATGTTCTTATGAGGACAGAAAGTTGACAAGACAAAGGTTTAAATGAGGGTAAAAGCTCAGGTAAGATTTGGTGTAGTCTAGAAAAGGACGTGCGTGTGTGCGCGCGCGGTTTATGCCTGACACTACTCGGATGCTGCTACTTTCTCTTTTGCTCCGGAGAACCAGAACCACTGTTCGTGTACAGAGTGTTTAAAACCTGGGTTAATCCGGCTCAGTTCAACCCAAACACATTGTCACGAGCGCGAAGCAGTTCACCACCTCTGCAGGAAACTGAACTGACGTAACGAGGTCCTAAACTCCAAAGTGCTGCGGAACAACAAATTGTGCTCTGGAGGGATTTTATGCTTTATGTAGTTGGTGTTGCTCTGTGCGGGCACGTCTTCACCGTAAAACCAATCATCACGACCTTTGGGTTCCGGGGCATCTTAAAATCCAAATGTCCAAACGTGATTCCAACAAAAACCAGCTGATTAATTGAATACCACGTTTCGTACTCTAAATACCAAAGTGTATTGCACAGTATTTCCCTTTCTCTAGAAAGGTCATCTTGGAAATACTATAAAGTGACAGAATATTGGGGGTGACCCTGGTAGCCTTCAAGGACTGTTGTGGTAAATCTTTCTTCAGCATTTCGTCCCTGCGTGGCATTCACTCGTGGACACTGTACTAGGACGTACAGCTCGTGCGCCCGTCGGTAGTTTGAAATCATCAAGTCTATTGATTAAATATCCCTCTCCTCTGATAAAAAATAAGTTGTTTACTTATCCGTTTTAGCATCACCAACCACAACACAATGCAAACATTTATTTTTTTCATTTGATTCTACTGCTCGTAGCAAAAACGCACGAGCTCGGAAGCAGCATTTCGTAACATGCTGTCCTCATGATTCAGCTTTTGAAAGTATGAACTTCTCTTTGTGAGTAACAGAGTTAACAAGGAAGTGGTCAGGAGCTGCACACTGGATGTGATCTGGCAGACATTATTTGAATATTTAGAACATCACGTGACTATTGTATTTGTTCGTTGTGTTCCTCTTGGAGCATGGGAACCACTAATCACCTGATAGGTTAAAATATGCAAAAGCCCTTTCATCTTTCAGTCAGTTTGAATGGAAGAAAGGCTTTGAATTATCTAATAGAAATAAAGCGCTGTCATGGAGACAGAAATAAACTGTTTGGATAAATACCGTGCGCCCGGCTGCTTGAATCAGCCATTAATCTGTTAACTACATTATACTCAAATGGAATTTTACATTTTGTCTGAGGAATGTTGACGCCGAAAACTGTGAAATCATGTGAAAATAACTGCCGCAAACATTTATACGAGCGGATATGCCATTTGTTCGTGTAAATGTTGCAGTGATCAATGTGAGCCAGACCCCTCTCTCACACACGCAGGCAAAAAAAACCTAATACACATGCAACCAAGTTAAAAAAAGGGCTGGTACAGGATACATGCTGTCCCAACAGATTGTGGATATTACAGTATATGAAAGTTACACAGCAACAAAACAAAAGCGTTCCTTGTTTTCCTGCATGGATGAGAAAACAACTGTCTCCTTAATTTTACTATGCATTCCATCGTTGCACTTTTATGTCATGTTGCCTCTTAGTCCTGGAACTGTGGATTTCATTGTTTTGTGGTTAAACGTGCAGAATTTTATTTTGCTGATGAAGTTAGAGGTGTTTTCTCTGCTGCTTGGATCCGGCACCGGAGGAGGTTTGTTTGGTGGCTTTCCATCAGTTTTGGCAACACGTTGATTAGCTTAGCATATTAGTTGGCTTTGGCTGGTTAGCACGGCTGTACTGGCTTGCTAATGATTGCTGTGTACATTTGAGCCCAGAGTTAAGAGATATACCAAAGATAAACTGTTAAATATCACTGTTGAGAAATAAAACAACTCACCCTTTTATGACACGACAGTGCGGTGGTATAGGTTTGCATAGGTTTAGGCACAAAAAGAACATGGGCTGGGTTCAAATAATTACTTCCTTAAGGTTAGAGGGCCTTTGTCATCATGGTTACGGTGGTTACATCATTGATAAACACGTGGTTAAAGTTATGAAACAGTCAAGGAAACAACAATGATTGTCGTTTGGAAACGGGAAACAAACAGCGGTCTCCCTTGTCAAAGTCCAAAATTTCCAAGACCCATCCATCCACCCCGACCTCCTCCACACAATGTCACCGGACTGCCCTCTTTGCTCCTGTCATAATCACTAGCGGTTATATCTCCTGTCCGAACATGTTAGTGTTACGACGTGAAATGCTATGATGAAGTTTAACGAGTGGATAATGCATTTTACGGTGCTAAATTTGTCATCTGATGTGAAATAGCGCGCTTGGCAAACAAACTAACAAGCTAACAACATGCTGATCTTCATACTGTGCTGGGCATTCTGTTCCCGACTATAAATGGCTTCGCAGAAATAGACGCAGGCCTCCTGTCCATCCTTCCTCCCCCCGGCACAAGGCATTGTCGAAGGGTACTAAATATGCCAATTTAGCAAGTTCAGCTCAGTTCGATCAAGTCACACTAACAAATGTGACATGTGTCTCAGAGACTGATGTTAGCCAAAAGGTGTAGCTTGTTTTGCAGAGCTGAGGGGGGTAGTTCCGGGGCACTGGCGTTGCGCCTTCCTGGTGTTATGTGCTCAACTCAAGCAAACGCCAGTCATGGAGAGGGGGCCCACCTGATGACCCTGTGGTCTGCACTCTTACACGCCTCATATTGAAACCTTTTTTTTTTTTTTTTTAAAGTAAAACAGGCCCAGGGGCATGACAATTTATTTAAAGGGAAGTTCCTGATACCAGGGGGCTTGCTAATTAGTGGCTATTTGTAAGACTGGTTGAACGAGATAAACAGTGAGGGACTACTGAGCGGTTCAGGGCCTACCAAACCAGCTGGACCTGGTTGGATTTATACCAACGACAGGGCCTAATGATGGCTCAAAACAGAGTTTTTAAGGAATGTTGAGTTTCCATTTGCGACAGCTCTCCCGCTGTGTCTCTCTACCTGTTTTGCTCTGCCGTGTTTTTCCACTGCAGGTAGTTGTTGCTGCGGAGTAGGGAGGCATGTCTGCTCAAACCTAGAGCATCTTCCCGAGATACTTCACTGTATATTTAAGGGCTTCATGGGGCTAAAATGATCGTGCAGGTGTGCGTGCATTAGTTGTTATGTTTTGTTTTCTTCAATCCCCCTTTTCAGCTTCCCCTCCTCTCCAATTTCTGAAGCTGCACTGACATTGTACACGATAGACGCCTAAAATTTGCCAACTTGAAGTATAAGGGTTTGGAAATTCTCTCAAATAAATATGAGCCATACTGGGTTGAAAGTCATGAAGCTGGTTGTCAGATTTAGTTAAGTACTCTGACAGCAGTGGGTCAATATAACCTCAAAAAACTCCCACGTTCCCCTTGTGAGATGATTTTCACAGTTCCTTCAAAGAAGACCATCACTCAAAACGATATCTGTGACAGCTGCAGCGTAGGCAGCTCTGTAGTCCGGCTATATGCCTGGATCAGGTCCTGGCTTGGGAACCTTGGTTCAGGAGAAAAACAAAGTTGCTAGACTCATCAATTCGGCAGACAACAGAAGGCGACTCGGCAAACAGTCAACAACTCGCACCGTGCCCATCACTCTGAATCCCAGCCTTGGTTCTGGCCGTCACCTCAAAAGAATGTACAACCCATCCTCTGTCTAGCACAACCGGCCTCCCGACCAACACAGAGAGGGGTTTTTTTAGTGAGGCTTTAGTTTTGAATGTGCAAGAGTCGACAAAAACAATCTTACCACAGGACCCGCTCAGCAGCCGTTCTGAAGTTTTCAATCATAATTTCCTCAGAGCTGCTCAACTAAAGGCCCGAGATACTTTCTCGCATAACAGAAAATCAGCATTCAATCAAATTTGGATTGGAAATATCTACCATAATAACAAGTTAACATAAAAGGCAGAATAGGAGATGAACATTTGCATTTCTAAATTTATAAATTGTGTGCGTCTTTGTTTTGTTTTTTTTGCCATAGACTGTAAATAAAGTCTCTTAACATACAGTCTACGGTTTTGGCAGACAGGGCAGCTATACGCAAAATAATGCAGTTCACACTAAGGCCAATGTGAGGCAGTGTGCTGCAGTCACTGGAGGAAAGTGAACTGGTGGTAAGCGTCAGTTTTCGGAGACAGTGCCGTATTCAAATAACCACATACCTCCCTTTATAGCTAAATACAAACCTCTTAACCCAGCTCTTGAAATGACAACTGGACTGCATCAAGACACGGTTGTTAAACTAACAAACACTGTTCAAGCGCTTCTCAGTAAGAAGTGGTGACACTTTTATATCGCTCTCTTTGGTGTAAATGTAAAATGTCATGAATCTGGTGAAACAACAGGTGCTGCTCCACCTTTGGAGAGGGACTGTGTAAACTTCGGGCTGATCTTTGAAGCACTGAATGTAATATTGTTCGACACCTGTCGTTTCATTGTGTTACCCAGCTGCCGAGTTCCCACTTTACATGACTCCGAGGTTTCTGGCCTTGACAGAACAGACACAGCGCTAGACTGCGCGAACAAACGTTTCTCACCTCATTTTGACCTACAATGGTTCATTTATACGCGGGATTTTTAAGGGTGTGGCGCCTTGGATGTGGTCCTCCTTTATTGCAGAAAACAGACTTTCACAGTCAGGGTCAAAATCTTTGAGAAAGACTCAACTTGCATCTAAATGCATTTCTGAAAAATACCACACAATCACATTAAAACATTATAGTGAAGCAAAGAAACCTGCTTTCCTACCGCTGCACTTTCTGTAATAGTTGTCAGTCTGAATAGCAGAGATCAGAGACAAAGTCAAGCTGTGAGGGTTCAGTGGGAAATGTGTCACCGGGGCCTAAAAGCTCCTTTTCAGGGGGCGACATCATCCTCTTGAGGGAGGGGGAGCAGTGAAGGCTTTTCTGTGGCTGACCAGGAAGTGCAGCTAATGGGTCCAGTGTCCAGCTCCGTCTGCATACAAAAGTGTCGATGATTTACAGATGCGTGTCCGAAACCGAAAGCAACCAAATGGATGCAACGAAATTATCCTCTATAACTTGGGAGAGAAAATCAGATGACGTTGTACAGTAGTTTGAAACACATACAATACTCTTGTGCTCAAAGCGGAGAACTGCAGCTTGGACAGAAACCCGACACTTTTGAGAAACAAGGTTAGCAACCAAGAGCTATTTAAGGGTGTTGGCATGGATCACCTTTTTTTCGAAACCACCAATCGTCTGTAGAAAAAAACACTCAGCAGCTGGATTTTTCCAAACTCTAACCTACACTTGGGTAGAGAAGAACTGATTGAAACTAACCAGTTTGAAGTGAAGAACAGAGAAGAAGTGCAGAGTTAAACGGCCAGACCTCAATTGTGTTTATTATCCTGAAAAGTTATTGGAAAGGACAGTGTCAAAAAACTGGAAACAGGCAATCCAGGAGAGGTCACATGAGCGCCACTGTGACGACAGCAAAAATGCCAAGAAAGATAAACTGAGCAATATGTACGTTACATAACATTTTCCTGGGAATGGAGAAAAAATAGCGACATTTCTGATAAATACTGTTGCAGGAGAAGAGAATAAGAAATGCTGTATTTGAGACTTCAGCTCACCGGCAGACTACACTCGGCTCTAGTAGTTGAGCGAAATCCCAAAATAACTGATGTGTGAGCGCTAAATGTCAAGCTAAATATGTTAACTCAGCAAGTCTCAAGTGCTGCCGGCTGCGGGAGGGAGGGAAAAGAATATAGCATGATACAGGTACCACATAAAGATGTCTAATATTAACCTACACCTTTTTTTCATTAATATAAGTGAAAAAGTCTGTATCAGCATGTGCTGAAAGCTATTATCAAAAATGATTTATTAAACGTATATTTGGTAGGTACAGCATTTGCCTAAACCACAGCTTGCACAAAAGAACTTGCAACTTTTTTACTGTGTGGTTAACACTGTGTACATCACCGCGATCAATGGAAATGTCAAAACATCCCAAATAGTAGAGTAAATGTTTCCTCCGGTTAGTTTTCACACACTGTTGTTATTGTCTTGTTACACGGAGAGGATGCAGCAATTAAATACGAACTTTTATTTGATCGTATATGAGGTTTTCTCAGTCTCAAACACTGAAGAATTGACATTATGTGACTCGGAAAGTGCTTCTCCTCCACCGCAGTGTGTCTGACGTTTCGCTTGGTCATTGTTGTAAGACTGTGTCCAGCCCTGTTGACACATCCTCAGATCACAGCGATGAAGGGGGTGAGTGAAATGTTATTACAACCACGTGGAAGGAAGGACCAAAGTATGAATTAAAAAAAACAAAAAACTGGGTCGTAAAAAACGGCCGGTGATTTTGCAAACTCTGTGCGAGGTGGAATTTGAACCACTTACAATAAGAGTACAGTCGTTTGAAGTTTCATTTCAAACAGAACAAGGACCAGGAGTGTTTTAACTGTCCAAACTTCTGTCCAAATCTTCTCTCAGAAGTCAACATCCCTTCAGCTGAGCCAGGTTTTTTTTTTTTTTTTACGGCACACTTGTTCATATCTGTTACAGGTCCTCTCTCACTTTGTCTGTCAGTCTTACAGCGGCCCCATCACCTTGCACCGCGAGCCTCGCCTAACTGCCAGTAGATGAACTCCGATCACGGTGGCTCCTTTCTTCGAGTATCAGACACAGCTGCTGTTGCTTTCGCAATAAGACTACTGGGTGACATATCTCGCTGGCAACGTAGTTAAGAGGTGATTCTTCACTGGTACCAGTTCTATATATGTTTATAACACTTTGAGGCAAACCTGCGTCCGTTTTTAACTGGTTACCGTGAATATTACTTAAAGCCCCTGAAAACTTGGCTTCAAATGACTTAGCAAGGAACAATTAAGGGTTTATGTTTTTTTTTTTTGTTTTTTTTTGATCACACAAGAAAGGGGAACAGAAGAGTTCATCATCCTGTCTTACTAGTTTCTGGCTGGAGGACTAACCGCTGACACTAACACCAGTCAGTCGCAATAGTTTTCGGAGCTTCTTTCTATTTTCACTGAACTTGGCCGTTTATTCCCCCCCCCCGACAGAATTATACATCATTTTAGTCAACAAAGAATTGCTGGTGAGGGGAAAAAAGCTGCTGAAGAGGTTTGTTTGCTGACACCTCCCATGCTAACAGCCGGCTAGCATGTTTGCGTGTTGGCCCGGTCAGCAACAGGACAATAAGATAACACGTTTTGTTTTTTTTCAAAAAAACATAGTATCCCATTGACTCCTGTCTCATATCTGTTTGCAACCGTCCTTTTGTGGTGCAGTTTATACTGAGACAGAGGAAGGTTAAAGTGAATGGTGCGACACAGCTAATAAGCTGTAATAGCGTCCTCCATTTTGGACTCCTGCCACATGTACGTGGGGCACATAAGTTCACCAGAGTTGCTCGCAGCAATTCCATTGACATGAACTGAATTCAGGTGATATTTTTTCCATTTTAAATGCTGGTGTGACCAGACCTTAACACTGGAAAACTAAATCTCAGTCTGCTTCATCAGGACTACGTGGGTGGGATTTGATCAGATTTGATTTGACAGGGACAAAACAACCCACAACCTGCCATCACAATTTAATTTAATCATGACTGGTACACAGAAGTATGTGACAACGAGCCCCACGCAGTACAAACTAGAGAAAAAAACCCGGAAATCTCGTATGAAACCACCAAAACTGTTCGGACATTGGCAGGAAAGTGCATTTATTTAGGTTCCCATTACCTAAAGTAAAAAGCTGATAGAGAGAATAGATTTTAAGGCCTTTAAAGTCCCTGTGTTCTTCAATCAGCACTTTAACAAAGTGGAGACATTCAACCAGTCCTCCGCCTGTCAACCTATTAATCATGTTTTCCTTTCTTGTAGTGCCATTCAATGTCTAAAAATATTTCCGGCTCCACTAACTTGTTTTTCAGCCCACGGTGTTCACTACCACTAAGTGGCGAAACATCTAAATGTCGTGCAGTGACTGTTGGTCAGCCCCGACCATCAGCCATTATCCATATGACGTGTGCCGATAATTAGGGGAGTCAGACCTCGTAAGTTTGAGTCCTATCTTTCACTGCTACGGATTGTCCTCGATGATAACTTCACGATACAGAGAGGGACCACGAACTGCGCTTTACGACTGATAGTGACAAAACACTTGAATCTGCTCTGAGATTTATCTGTTCTCCGTAGCTTTTTTGGTATATTTTCAGAGTACTTCCTGTTTTCGTTGTTGTAAAAACAGTGTAATCGTGTTATCTCAGTGGTACACTGAAATCCCAAGAAATAAGAAGTTTGCTTACACAAACAGTGCTTAGTACAACTACAATTGGGCTGTTAATGCTATATTTGAGTCATTTCCTCCCATGTAATGCACTAACCGCACCTACAGAGGCTGAATCCAAACGCACTCGCTCATGTAGAAAAAGTATGCTGTATGCTTGTTTGTCAACCTGTGCACCGCAGGTCTAAACCCCAAGGTAATAGATTTCTCGACTTATAAGTTCCAGTTAGGCTCCAAATGGCAGCTATTTTAGAGCGATTATTACGTTGACACGATTACAGGACTTAGTTGATTCATCGCGATACGTTTAAGCAGTTACTCTAAAATATCTTCGGTCTTTGTCTCTCATCATTTTTTTTTAACTAAATGAGAAATAAACCACAATATGGGGTTATATGAACAAAAACACTGTGTATAGATGATATGTTTTGGGGGTCGATGGAGGCCGAATAGCCTTAAATCTCACCCAGAAAACAAATAAACAGATTTTAATGATTAACTACTTTGACTGTTAATAACTGACTAAGTATTATCTGTATTGCATCCTGAGTAATGTTTAACCCTGGGGGGGGGCGGCTGTGACTCAGGTGGTAGAGCGGGTTGACCAATGACTGCAGGGTTGGCGGTGCGATCCCCGGCTCCTCCTGTCCACGTGCCGAAATGTCCTTGGGCAAGACACTGAACCCTGAGTTGCATCACACGTAAGTCACTTTGGATTAAAGCGTTGCATAAAATGTAATGTAGTGAAGGCGAGTTGACAAGCTTCACTGGAAGAAAGATTACAGACTGAATACACATAACTACAAGGTATTGATGTGTAGGTTCTCCCACCTGCTTATCTGAATTAGTGAGACCACAGATGAGCTACAGCTGTTCCCACACCCATCTCCCGAAACCCAATCGATGAACACAACTTAAATCACACAGCCCTGTTTTCTGTTCTGAGAAGTACAAAAAAAAAAAAACAGCAAAGGAAACAATACAACCATTTTTGCACATTTGCCCTTGATGCAAATACACAGAGCATCGCAATTTATTTATAATTACATTGCAAAACTCTCTCTTAATTAAAATGTTTCAACATGGGTCAGAGGGATTGGAAACGCATAACCAGGTTAGGTCGTGTTAGGTCTCAAATGGAGCCACTCTTTACATTCTAATCACCATTTATTAAAGTCATTCACTCAAATTACAAAACCAAACATATTTTCTCACTTACCTCTACCTGTAAATGAGAAAATATGTTTTCCTTTTTGTTGGGGACCATTCGTTTCTTTGAATGACATTTGTAACTACCGTAAGCACCACAAATGAAATTCCTTTCACCTCCACTGATGTGGCAGAGAGGGCAATCTAAGAGACAAATATCCCAAAGCCTGGACAAATAAAACCAAAACTATATGCGTGGATACAAAAATGATCACAGCCTTTTTGAAACTTGCTGAATTGAGGCTGAATGTCAGTGAGAAAGAATCCATTTCTGATAAACAACGTACTGCTACCAAACCTTACTGTCGTAGGGCTGCAAATAATGATTATTTTCGTTAAAAAATTTAATTTGTTTGGTTATAAAGCACCGGAAAACTGAAAAATGCCCTTCACACTCCTTAGAACCCAACGTTATATCACCAAATGTCCAAAATCCAGAGAGAATCAATTTCCTAGAAATGAAAAGACAAGAAAAAGCAGCAGATTCTCACATTAAAGAAGTTTGGCATTCCCCCCTCCCCAAAAAAAACCACTCAAATGGTGAAAGGCTTTCATAATTGTTGCAGATTAATTCTCCGTTGATTGGCCTGTCATCGCCGCTGTACAGGATACCGTAACTTTGGTTAACCCTTACGACAGATTGGGGATGCCACTGATTGGAATGACTTTTGTTTTTCCTCCAGCTTCTCCTCAATGCACTGAAGGAGAATGGAGTCCACTTTGTGGTCGAACTTGTTGGCAAACCAGTGACCGTAGTTGAGTAGCCAATGCATTTCTGCTGCACCAAATATGCAAACGCTGCGAACGTGCGTCCCTGTGCAGGGTGGGTATAGGTTGTCCTCCAGGTACTGCCACTTCACCAGCCGGGTCTTGCTCATCAGGTCGGTGATATCGGGCTGGGATCTGGGCACCTCTCCGGGTACGCCTGGCAGTCGAACAAGCGTGGCCCAGAAGTGCTCATCTGGGGAGTAGGTGTCCTCGGACCAGGCTAAAAAATCTCTCACCACAACCGAGGAGTTCAAGTACACGACAAAGTCCCGCGACAAGACGAAATAGGCACTGCCAGAGAATACCTGGATACCGTGAGGTGGTGGGGTCTTTATCTGCTCTGTTCTCACTGGCAGTTTTTGGTATTCAAAGTTGGCATCGGTCAGCTTGTGGTGAAAGGTGAACCTCTGCTTCTTATGCTCAGTGGGTCGGCATGTCTCCAGCATATTAGCACCATTTAAATTCTTCAGTTCTGTCACCAGCTCGATATTGGACCGGAGGGGGAAATCTTGGCCACAGAGGTTGATGACATACTTCCACTTGACTTCCGACCCCAAGAGGTCGGACAGACAATTGAGATCAGCTCTCAGTCGACTGATGCTTGCATAATGCACAGACTCTCGCTTGGAGGCGATGAAGACATTGGGCAAACAGCGGGCCAGGCCCTCAATGGCTGAAATGAACTCAGCTGAGGACTTCTGATCATAGTGAATACAGTAGATATTACTCGGCGAGTACAGCACTTTGATCAGTCTCTCCACTGCCCACGCAGATTTGTGCACAACCAGGGAATAAGCAAGAGGGAAGTCTCTCTCCTCCTCTAAGACACACACATCATCATAGGCTCTGGACTTGATGAATAATGGGCAGTTTGAGGTGAGGTTTGCAAGAGTTTCATCCTTATCCTCCACAACTTTTTGTCTTTGGATGATCAGAGATTTACCCACCTCCACCGGGTCCATGTCATATATCGCTGAGCAGCTGATATTGTACTTGCGGAGCGTCTGAATGTTTTCTAAAAACGCTGGGGGAGGTAAGGATTCAGCGATGGAGCTGTATTTTACGCTGACCAATAGCAGGGCGCACAGAGTCAGCAGTGACAGGAGTGAGGTTATGAACTGCCTTCTTCTTAGTCTCCAAAATGAGTATCTTCTATTCATTCTGTGGCAAAGGGGGAAAACAATGACGTGAGGGAACGGGAACCAGAACTAACTGTAAATTTTAAGCAAAATGACAGGTAAACCTAAGAGATGAGAAAACCCACATAACACCCGTAAACGAGAAGTGTGGCTCTGACTATTACACAGGCCTGCTGTAGAATTATTAAATACACTCTCACCCCGATCCACAGGTGCCGGTCTGCTTTGCAGACCGTTTCATCACTCTAAAAGTTGCAAAAAGGAGGATACGTTCAGATTATATATGCAGCTGTTTCGGTCCTCGCCTGCTAATAATGAACAACTTACCGGCGTCAGAGGAAACGATACGCGTGGCCATTAGTCTCCTGTGCCATTCCACTTTTACGCATGACTGCTGCGACATCTATTGACACCGTCGACTTGACAACACCTCGCCATTAATCGCGTCCCGGCATTTAATCTGCCAACACGGCCACCCAGAGCACGAAGAGGTCAAGAGGCACAACGCGCTCAGAATCTCTGCTCGTGTTGTGTCTCGGTGTCTTGTTAAGGAGGAGAGGGGGGGGGGGGGTAAAAAAAAATAAACCCGGAAAGAGGGAGGGGCTCAGAGACGCTGCTATATGCACTAATTATCCATAACACAGATGAGAGCTGGAAAATGTGTCTGTTCGTGCTTGATATGCCGCCGCCTATTCGAGCCATTGTCGCTGTTACGTGCGGCACAAGTTAAAAGTGACTATGGAGCGCGAGCGAAGGCGCGGAGCTGTGCGCAAATTACGGACATCCCCGAGAGCCGACGGTCCCCTAATAGTGTCCCTGCATCTGATTAACGAGGATGAATGAAAACCCCGTGGCCGGAGTCATCTGAACTCACTGAGAGAGAGAGAGAATCCGTGGCACTCAGGGAAAACTCGAGAAGTTGAAACTGATTTTTCTCGTCTCGCAGAGTAAAAATCTTTCTCCTTCTCTTTTCTTTTGGTAGAATGAAAGTCTGGGGGAGATGCATGGATCGGTCGGCCCGGGTGGGGTTCGGGCCTCCGGAGACGCAAACGTCGAGGAAAAAGTGACCGAAGCCCTTTATGGAGTCGGTAAACACGATCCACTCACAGCCGGACAGCAAAGGGGTGGCGCCTACACCCACTCCGTTCTCCGAGCTCAGAGTAACCCGAATATTTATAGGATGGAAAAATGAAACTATAGACTGAAAAGCATTTCAGACTCAGCTCCATAAAAAAACAAAAAACAAACAAACAAACAAACAAAAGAAAACAAAGTTTTCGGACGCAGTGTTTTTCAGGAGTGAACCCTAAAAACTGATGCGATGATCCATCGGTTCGGTGTCGCTACGTGTCGCCGCAGGGGAACTGAACCGACTGGATCACTACACCAGTCAAAAGCTCGGGCCTCTCCGTACATTGTCGGTTTATGAAGTCATCTTTCCCGTTTGTTTTACAAGAAGCATAGCCCGCAAACGGTTTACCGTCAGACGGGTTTGAACACGCGTCTGAGGGTCTTCATTTGTCAAATTCCGCCTGGAGTTTTGGCCCAGAGGAGAAGCTGAGATTCGAGCTTTGCGTTTCGTCCTTAACGAGCAGCTAAAATCTCAGCCACACAACATAAGGACGCGTCACGTAATGCTTTCTGAAAGTAACTCGGTCTAGGCCAATACAATAAAGCATGCTTGAGAAACACGTCCGGTCGAGATGGATGCTCTTAGTTCGTACAGCACAGCATCAGTGCACATCCCGCAGGCCCCGCGGGCAACCCTGTCGGAGTCTTCCGTACAAAGTCATCGGTGGCATTGAGTGCCAGAGGAGGACTAGTGACTCCCCAGCGGGCGACTCGGGTCGATCCGCGGCTCGCACGCCCACAAAGGCCGAGTGAAAACGAGTAAACGACGGTCACAGCGGCGACGCTTGGGAGCCGGCAGGAGAGAGAGACCCACGGCTTTCCGCGCGACGAATTGTGCAGCCACACCGGCTGCCTTGCTGCTTGCTGAGCGTGGGGCGAAGGAAAGCACAGACCGTTGTCACAGGGTAAAGTCCGCACCAAACATTTCAAGCTGCCTCAGACAACTGCACGCTCTCTTAAGAGCGGATGCTTCGGATCGTCTCTTTTTAGCCACCGAGGAAGCACTAAATCAGGAACAGGGTATATCTCAAGGTGTGTTTCATGCAAAAAAAATTCCAGATGTGTGATGTGCCATGCCCGAGATTGCAATCGTGGAGCCAGGTCATCATCTAGTCAGCGTTATCTACTTTCTAGTCATAGCGAAAGGACGTGTTTCATTTGATTACATTTAGGATTCAAATGTCCGCATGCCGTGAAAAGAACAAAAGTGGCTTTACTGGCTCCCCTCTGTGAAACTAACAGGCAGAGTTTGCATAAGTCTCGTTGGCTTCACACTGAATCCTGCGTGTTAGTCTTCTGAATGGCCTATTGTAAAAAAAAAACGTGCTTTGTCCCAAAACGGGGGTTAGAACCCAGGATGGAAAATCCACCTGTGAATATTGTATAAATAACAAAGCAGCATTTCACAGTAGCCGAGCACCACCGGTGCTCTTTCGACTGTGTTTTGACGGTATGAATGAATTCAGCTCAGCCCAAGAAATAGTGCTACACTCCGCCTTGGACTTATACCGGTAAGTTGACCTTTTGCCGAACGGCAGTGAGCGTCTATCCTGGCCAGTGGGACCTTAAAGGGGGCCCCGGGTGGGGGCAATGGCGTTTGCCCTTGGGCCGTCTGTGCATTGTTCATACTCCTCCAAGTTCCTCTTCAAATTACAGGCTGGCCCCCGGCCCTTCCTGGGGCCTTAAAAACCACCTTACGGGGGATATGGACCACGTGAGCACAGTATAAATGGAAAACGATTAAGGTGGTAAAAGTAGATTTGTGATCAACTGTGTGACTTGTGATATTGGCGACATCAATAGAATTGAGTTGACCGGACCACCAGGTCAGGTAATAATGCAGGACCCTTCATAACAATACTTTAGTGGTGAAAGTTTTTAATATTTGTAACAAATTTGGAATTACGGTTTCTAAATGACCGAAAACCGAATGACACCCGGTGAATCTCTTCGGGTCCCACGGTATTTAACATTTACACATTACTGCATGAACGTTGACTTGTTTAGTTTAGTTTTTGAAGTATGTCTGGAGATCAGTGCCCTGTGGTGCTGAGCTGAGCCCGAGAAAGGCTCCTCCAAGGGCACAGCGAAGTAGACCACCGTGTGAAGGTTTTAGGGACTCCAGATGTTTAGATCCTCACTCGTTCACGCGATACTACGGTCCCAGGTCGACTCTGCAGCATGAGACAACGGCCCCCAAACACACAGCCAGAGTCATAGAGAACTGAATTCAGAGACAAAAGAACAGGGAGTCCTCCAAAAGGTGGTCTGCCCCCCCCCCCCTCAGCATCATGAAGTCAGTCTGGGATCACAGGAAGAGACAGGAGACACTGAGACGGACTAAATCCACAGAGGAACTGAGACAAGTCGTCCAAGACACTCGGACAACCTACCTGCCGAGTCGTGAAAAAAATGTGTGCGAGTGCACCGCGGAGCACTGGTGCCGGTTCAAAGGCGCAGGGGGGGGGGTCCGGCAAATACTGCTTTGATTTCGGTCTTTTTTCTGTTTAATGCGCTTTGTAGGGCGTGAACTGATGAATAAAAACCGCCCATGATGCTTTATTTTCTAAAGCCTCCTCACTTTATTTTACTGCATGGACCCTTTTGCACAGTACTGTACTTCTCATCTCATGTCCCGGGTCATTGTGATTCATTGTCTTTGCATATGGCAGGAAAAACTGGAATCTAAACTCCCCCGGCGGTCGAACAGCTTCGAGCTCTTTCTAATATCTAAGATAAAGTATAGTAATGACACTGCATGGACACACACACACACACACACACACACACACACACACACACACACACACACGCACACACACGCACGCACGCACACACTCACACACACACGATGAATCCGCAACAGCGTCACGTCTCACCACAGCCCCCGACGTATGACGTAAACATGACATCGGCGCTTCCGCAACGCCATGTTGGTTTTTCGTTACATCAGGACGACGTAGCCAGCTGGCGGGGCGATTTTGGGGAAGAGGCGCCGGCGTCATGGGAAGGACTCTCTGACCACGACGAGACTCACCTTTACAAGTGAACCATTTTAAGATTCCGCGTCTTTGGGGTGTAACTACCTAGGTGTTGTAACGCCGGGAGGGAGGCGAGCTGACCCGCAGACGGGCTGAGGCGCTTAGCCCCGGGGCGTGACAGCGAATGTGGCTAATGCTAACCGAGGCTAACGGCAACTCTCGGCGTACGGCCACGAGCTGCGGGTCTCACGCATCGTCTTAAACGTCGTTGTTACCGGTCTCTAGCGGGCGCCGAAGAGAGCAACCGAAGCGGTCGGCGAGCTGTGAACCAAAGGCGTATGTTTCGCGGTAGTTAGCCATCGAGAGGAAGCTATGTGTTACAGCTATTAGCTAAACACACAGACAGTGTTTAGGTTTGGGTCTGGCCATTATCACCTAAAAATACAGCGGCTACATCTTCTGTCTCTCACATTAGCTGGATTACATTTTGTCTCGTTGACTGGAAACGACGTGTCAGTATTCTTCTCCTCCTTTACCCACAGGCGAGGCTGTGACCTTCGCTAGCAGGAAGGCGATCCCGGGGCCATGTTGGCACGTCTGTTCAGGCTCCACGGCCTGCTGGTGGCCTCCCACCCATGGGAGGTCATCGTGGGCACCCTCGCCCTCACCGTCTGCCTGGTGTCCATGAACAGCCTGGCAGCCAGCAGCCAGCTGTGCAGCTGGAATGGGTGCCCCAAAGTCGAGGAGGTGAGTCCCGGTGTGAGAGGCGGGGGTGGCAGGTCATCTCACTTACAGGACAGGGGGGGGCACTCAAGTTGTGTCTGCGTGCTAACGGGAAGACTTGCCCTCACCTGTTCTCTTGCAGAAAATCCACAGCAGCGACATAATCATCCTTACGGTCACCCGCTGCATGGCCATCATTTACATCTATTTCCAGTTCAAGAATCTCCGACAACTGGGATCCAAATATATACTGGGTTAGTACGGTGAGATGCTGCGGAAGGTGCAGCGTGTTCAGCATCGATCTGTAGTAGCACTACTTCATATCACCCAGCATTGCTATGAAAATGCCAGACTGTATATATTTAACCTGCCAGTTTATTCTATTTTTTTCTCATTCTACAGGTATCGCGGGTTTATTCACAGTGTTTTCCAGCTTTGTTTTCAGTACAGTGGTCATCCACTTCTTTGGGAAAGAGCTGACAGGCCTTAAGTGAGTGTTTCATATGCACTAACATGTGTCTCTGCAGCCAGATGGTTGAATACTACTAACAACTCGTATCCTAGTCCATAGTCTCTTTTGGGGTATTTGTAGTAGAGGTTACAAGCACCAAGTGCTTCTTAGAGGGAAAATGAATCCCCCGTCTGTGCTCAGAGTGCTTGAGATTATTGTCACATTACTTTTGTGAGTACATCTCATCCGGGAAGGCGTAGCGACACCTATTAAGTTTTATTATCTCTATCTTACCTTAACAGGAAGCCAACTTTTTAACACTTGTAAATGTTCTGAGGAAATGTTGCTCCCTTTTTTTTTTTTTTTAACACCAGTGCAGAGTTACCACCCACACGCCACTAGATGTGTTGTCAACACAGTTTTTGTATACAGAAGGTGTACACAAGACTAGTAGTATGCTGGTGAGATCAAACTATTGATGAAAACTGTCTGAAGTGCAAGTCAAGGGTCAGTCAAGTGACATAGTGTGCCCCTCCAGCCCTTTTTTTCAGCTCTGTGCAATCGGACTAAGAATTACAGATTCAGTTTTAAGATGGATCTTCAGTTGCAAGATCCAGGGCTGTGCAGCCCGTTCACATTAACCATGATTCATTTGATTCGGTGTTAATGTCAAAGATAACACTGAATTGATCTTTAATTTTAAATTTGTCAGACTACACCTTTCCCCACCAAAAACGTCGGTGTCACTTGTGGAACCTGTGGCTTTTCTACAGTGTAGACTGGGCTGCAGTGAAATATCACACTTGTCTTTTCGCGTTTTTCATTTGACTCCTTTTACTCCAGCGAGGCCCTGCCGTTCTTCCTCCTGCTCATAGACCTGTCCAAAGCCTGTGCACTGGCCAAATTCGCCCTCAGCTCAAACACTCAGGTAATATCACACACCGTGTGCATATGTGTGAAGTGTAACTGGTAAAAGTAGGTGGGCTGTCACCGACTGGTGCTGTGTCCCTGTGTCTTGTGTATAGGAGGAGGTGAGGGAGAATATTTCCCAGGGCATGGCCATCCTGGGCCCCACCTTCACCCTGGATGCTCTGGTTGAGTGTCTGGTCATCGGGATTGGCACCATGTCAGGTAAGGACTGTACCTGCCAAACAGTGACGGCTATGTTCTGAATATTAAATACGCCGTGGTGATGGTATATTGATTGGAAATTGAACTCACTGCAATTCTCTGTTGTTTTCCAGGTGTGCCTCAGTTAGAGATCATGTGTTGTTTCGGCTGTATGTCCGTCCTGGCCAATTACTTTGTCTTCATGACCTTCTTCCCTGCGTGTGTCTCGCTGGTCCTGGAGGTAAGAATGATGGGTGACTTTTAGGAGAGTTACAGTTGAGTCTTGACAGGAGTCGGTCGGGGCTTAATGCGTCTGACAGTTCATTTTTCTGTGAGCGCTTTTGTGTGTTTCTGCGTACAGCTGTCCAGGGAAAGTCGCGAGGGTCGTCCAGTCTGGCAGCTGAGCCACTTTGCCCGCGTGCTGGCTGAGGAAGAGGACAACAAGCCCAATCCTGTGACCCAGAGGGTGAAAATGATCATGGTGGGAAACTGTATCCAGCTATATTACCACAGACGTTAACAATGTATAAGTTAATTAGCTCACTGTGCGGACTTTTAAAATATTTCGCCCGCTGTATAAACATAAGTCTAAAAGTGGCTTTTTTGAAGAAAGAAGAATGAGGTGTGTAAACGGTCTAACCGGGACATTTCATGGTATCCCTCTCAGTCTCTGGGTCTAGCCTTGGTTCACGCCCACACTCGACTGGCAGCGGAGAATCCAGGTCAGAATCGAACGGCGGAGGGGCCCATAGCTACGAGACCGAAGTCTGGTCGTACCATGGGTACCAGGTAAAGACGTTAAAGAGGGAAGATCGCTCATTCTGTAATTACATCTGACTTATTGATTCCTGCGCAGTAACCCACCGATCTCACGTCTTCCTGTCTCTTCACCTCCTACCAGCATGGACATGGAACAGGTGATAACCCTCGGTCTTGCCCTGCTCCTGGCTGTGAAGTACGTCTTCTTTGAGCAAACGGAGGCAGAATCCTCCCTGTCCCTGATGAGTCCAATTATCAGCTCTCCTCCAACCCAGAAGCCCAGGGTGGCAGGGGACTGCTTCAGGAGGGACCTTCTAGCCCAGAAACACCAGAAGACAATGAAGGGTATCTCAGCAACCAACCCCACCTCCCCAGCCGTCTCAGATTCGAAGCTTTCCCCCGAGGCTGACACGGTGCTCAGAGAGAAGGGTGAGACTTGTTATTGGCCCTGCTAGCTTTAATGATGCCTGTACTCACCGGTGTAACTGCTTGACCTGTGCGCCTGTCCCGATTCTTCTACAACAGAAGTCACTCAGGCTCCCGCAGTCTCGGTGAAAAGCGGCCCTTGCGCCGGGGAGTCTCCTGCTCAGACACCTTCTGTTCCTCTAAGTGGCTCTAATTCGGGTGCCCGGACGCTGGAGGAATGCATGGCCGTCCTCTCAGATCCTCAGGTAAGCTGCCAGTGCAGATAGAAATCCTCCATGGGCACAAAGCACAAGACATCTTAAGTTCTGTGTGTGTCTTAAGGTTTAATACATCACTGGTTTGTCCTTGATGCTTTCCAGAGAGGCGCCCGTTTCCTCAGCGACGCAGAGGTGATAAACCTGGTAACCTCGCGCAACATCCTGAACTATAAACTGGAAGCGGTCCTTGAGACTCGGGAGAGGGGCGTGGCTATCAGGAGGGAAATGTTATCACCCAAACTGCCTGTTCCCTCTGCCTTGGCTTGTCTGCCTTACAAGGACTATGACTATTCTAAGGTAGTGGCAGCGTGTACTTGTAAAATGTGTAGTCCTGTTTATTTTCTGCCAGCAGATTCCTTTTCTTTGATTTTTTTATCTTTTTATTTTTGACAAATGAAATGTTCCCGTGTTTCTTGTTGCAGCTGTAGCACAGCTTTTATTCAGCCTGTATTTATGTTCTGGTCCTGTAGGTGATGGGTACCTGCTGTGAGAACGTCATCGGTTACATGCCGGTGCCAGTAGGGGTGGCTGGTCCTCTCCTGTTGGACGAGAAGCAGTTTTACATTCCTATGGCGACCACAGAGGGCTGCCTGGTGGCCAGCACTAACAGAGGATGCAGGGCGCTTTCTGTACGTGAGAAAGATGCAGCTCTGGCTGTGGTTCATTGTGTGTGTGTGTCTGTGCTGTGCTGACTCTGTCATCCTTCCTGTCCAGCTGAGCGGGGGTTGCCGCAGCAGGATCCTAGCCGACAGTATGACCAGGGGTCCTGTGGTGAGACTGCCCTCGGTGTGCCGGGCTGCAGAGGTCAAAGTCTGGCTCGAGACCTCGGAGGGCTTCAGCCTGATCAAAGAGGTCTTTGACCAGACCAGCAGGTCAGAGGAAATGCTGTATATGGATGAGAAAAATAGAAGGATGGATGCAGAATCACGTGTATGAAATGATAACGTGGACACACGGATCACACGTGAATATTTTCTCTTGCTAGGTTTGCTCGTCTGGAGAAGCTGTTGGTGGGCTTAGCTGGGAGGAACCTGTACATTCGCTTCCAGTCTCAGACCGGAGACGCCATGGGCATGAACATGCTCTCCAAGGTATGACCGACTCTTGCGAGGTAGTCAGCTGTCCGTGCAATGTCAGTGTAACGTTTTCTCCAGTCTCTAGGCAGCTCACTCTGTCACTGAACTGTGTGCGCGCTGTGTTCTCCCAGGGGACTGAGCAGGCTCTGCACAGACTCCAGGAGCTGCATCCAGACATGGAGGTGCTGTCGGTCAGTGGCAACTACTGCACCGACAAAAAGGCCGCTGCCATAAACTGGATCCTGGGCCGGGGCAAGTCGGCCGTGTGTGAGGCCACCATTCCCGCCAAGGTGGTCAGGGAGGTAAACGCCTGCAACTTGACTCCTACTCAGCATTTCCAGTCGTAACATCGGGAAATGTCTCCGCACTAGCAAACAGCACTCGCCAACAAACCATTTTAATGTATCTGCAGGTGCTGAAGAGCAGCACAGCTGCTCTGGTGGAGCTGAACATCAACAAGAACTTGGTGGGCTCGGCCATGGCCGGCAGTATAGGGGGCTTTAATGCTCATGCTGCCAACATTGTAGCAGCCATATACATCGCCTGTGGACAGGTAATCCGTCACTCCGATCATTTGAGCCTTAAATGACTGAATTCATGTATGAAGTGTGAAGAGTTTGTCAAAAAAAAAAATTCCACAACAAACCAAATGAGTAGCTGTGATTGCAGAGAAGAAAGGTTTCGCAACTAAGGAAATGAACAGTGAAAATAATCTCTGGACTAATTGTGGTAGTTTACATATCATATTCAGCTGTAGCTGAAGTAGCAGGAGACGGAAATGGTATGATTGAACAATAAACTCTGACAGCTGTATAATCAATTTATCTTACTGACATAAGGTAGTAGTTAATGTGGTGATAAAAATTAAGTTTAAAAGAAAAATAACTTACTGTCAGGAAATGCTTGGACAATATTTGCGTGCTTGTGACACTTTGAAAATGATGACATCGGTGCTGGTGATCAGCGTAGCCCGAAACATTTATCAGTACATCGCCACGCTTACCGATTTTAATATTGCTGTGTTGCGTTTGCAGGATCCTGCTCAGACAGTGGGGAGCTCCAACTGCATCACTCAGATGGAGCCTACTGGTCCGGATGGAGAAGACCTGTACATCAGCTGCACTATGCCCTCCATAGAGCTGGGTACTGTGGGAGGAGGCACCAACCTGCCGCCACAGCAGGCCTGCCTGCAGGTAATGTCCTCCACACTTTTCTACTTTTACTTCTTCAAAATGTATTTTTTCAGTTTTATGTCTCCATACTCCAGAATTTTAATTTCATGGTACTAGTTCATAAGAAGTTTGTCTGAGTGACACCGGACAAGCAAGCCGTTTTTTCTTGAATCCTTGTGTTAATGTCCTTCACTTTACAAATGGATTGAAAGTACATCAGAGGAGTACTGATTTATTAAATTCACAAATAAAACTAACAAAAAAAAAAAATCCTTTATTAAAGTTGTAGTAGTAACAAAACACTAGAGAACTAGTGGCGGTGGCCCTGGCTCTCCAGTGACTGTGTGATGAGGCAGCTGATAAATAAGGAAACACAAACTTGACTGGACTTAAATAAAGTCTGACGAGATGAGTAGTGTAGAAGAATACAACACATCCTTTCAGTGAACTTTTACAGCCAGGAGCACACAGGAGAAGTGCCTGTGGTTATCCAGTCCCCAGATGTTTTCCTAATATAAAGCCCTCCCAATAAATAGTCGTATCCATTTCCTTCCCGTCTTTAGATGCTGGGTGTCCAAGGTGCCAGTCCAAACCAGCCTGGCGAGAACGCCCGTCAGCTGGCCCGTGTAGTTTGTGCTACTGTCCTGGCAGGAGAACTCTCCCTGATGGCCGCTCTAGCTGCCGGGCACCTTGTCAAGAGCCACATGACCCACAACAGGTCAGATATTTTACTCATGTTCTCTGTGGTCTGTAAATCTTGTAGTTTTTCCCCGTCAGTGCTGAATTTGTTCTGTTTTTCGCTCCTAGATCTACAACAAATTTGTCCAAAACACCTTCGTAAAAGTCAGAGAACAGCTTTGTGGCGTTAAATGCCGATGGCCCGTCTTCAAGTCAGCCAGAGTAAAACGCTCCGGATACCGGCACAAAACTCCACTGTGAGAACCGGTAAGGGTCTCCTAATGTTGGGTTCTAAAGGGAGAGCTGTGGGTTGTGGAAATCCAGATGTTAAAGACTAACAGGCTAATAGCCAGACCCAACACATGCTGAAGACCACAGCCAATGTGCGCCTGCTTTGTGTGTGTCGCCCGACTGATTGCAAAAAGACTTTTCTGGGTTGAGTTGTTATGTTGCGATTACTCATTCGTGCCATTTGTCTGCATCTAAACGCTGCAGCGGCGTTTGAGAAAGCCTTCACTGTTGGTAGGCACTGACCTTTCAGACAACTGGGAATCGTGATGGGGTTTGGGTTGGTCAGATCCGCCGTGCTGCACAAAGTCTTGAACAAGTATCCTGTGCCTCTAAAGAGTCGTAAAGCCAAAAGCCAAGAGCTTTTCCTGTCACAGATGGAGAGACACAGCTTCTACATAAATTCTAGTGTGGTTTTTTTCCATCCAAAATGCATGACGTGAGATCCTCAGACAGCTATAACCTGTTTTTTTTATTTTTTGGAACAATTAATGTTTGCACTTGCCAAAAGCTTGCTTGAGACAGCACCGTTACTGTAAACTGACATTTGTAGAGGTTTAAATTGCCAACTCTCTGCCTGAATGTACGTAGTACTACATCAGTGTACGTAGGATATCACCTGCACAATCCTTCCTGAAGTAAGGTGCTGCTGTATACTGTGTATACTGTAGAATGACTGTGGCTGTTGGACCTCTTGGTCCCAGGGAAGAAAAGCCCGTGCCCTTAGATGGTCCTGGTCACAATGTGGTTTGTTCAGACTCTGGATCAACCACCTAGACGAATTGTTAAAGGCAGGTTGCTTTTTTGCGTTAAGGCTAATAGGAAAACCAAAGCCATATTAATTAATTTAATAAACTTTTATGGTACACTGTTGTGTGTGTGGAACCACTGATTTATTGGCATGGTGGAGGTAAGAGGATGGGCCAGCCCTCAGTACTGGCTACGGGTACTGCAGGTTCATGTATTCTCATTGTCATAAAGCAGTGAAGCTCAGAAGTGGCCTTACATACAGTCTGTCTTAGAGAAGCTGAGCCTTAGCATGCTCTAGTTAGAATATTCAATTATAAAGCTATTTATGTCAAAAGATTGTACAATGTTTTATTTAAAAAATAAACATCACGCTGAATCTTAATGTCTAATTTGTCTTTCTGTAATATGAACAAATGGCTCCAAACGTGGAAAACTGGAGGATAAACTTATTTATTTCACTCTTAAAACAGGGCAGAAGTGCCACGTTGTCACAGTACATTTGTAAGTTGATCCCACAGGATTAGTATGAACAAATTATTTACAAAAATGTGTTTCTGATTTTAACAACCTGCAATAACTAAAGTTATATTACAAATGTCTGCTTTTGGGTGAAAGAGGTTCAGCCTGGCGTCTGTCCACTTAGCTGAAAGGCTGAGTATCATCTGGCTTCACTTTGTCTCTCACCCACATCTTTCAGCTATAAGCTCTAAAATCAAAAGGCTTAAGAGTGAAGACTGATAAAACGGCTACAAGTCTTTCATCATTAAGAACGACCCGAGAAAAAACATTTTGTGATGTCCACAAATCGAAATAGTACCCAGGTTAGAAGTACGTCTGGAAAATGATTCAGGTAACAAACCAAATGAGTTATGCTTCAAAAACTTCAATTTCTAAAAAAAAAAAAGGTCCAAAGTCCAGAATTAAGGTTTTCCTCTTAAAGAACAACACTTTAAAAATGTATTACAATGAGCAACTAAAGCTTCGATTAAGGAATTGTAAGTACATAATTCCTCTAAAAATCAACTCGAGTACTTACTAAACTTGGCAGCTCTGCATATGTATTAACATTAGACGGAAAATACATGATACAAAGACCTGACTTGACTATATTAACAATGGTTTCAGCGATGTAACTGTCAGAACACATCACATGTAACAAACACCAGAAATACTGACAGAAAGGTTGAGGTGGCGATACTTAAATTAAATTTGAGTGAATCTGACATTTTCATAACACCAGAACTTGTAAAAATATCCTGCTAGCCCTCAGTAAATGGACTGTAAATTGACTCAAAATGGAGAAAAGACGGTAGTATGGGGAACATAGCCTTGAGGCACTTCACTAGTGATTTTATGGGTGCGCTAACGGCACCCTTTTCCCATCTGAAGCTACATCTTCCTGTAACACTAAGGCATTTGGGCTCGACTCAGTCTCAAAAACGCTTCGCAGACCTTTGGTGGAAATGTTAGTGACACTATTTACAATTCATTTAACATTCAAAATACAGGATGTGCTATGACACTGGACCATATTAACAATGCACACAAAACAAAGCCGAGCAAATAATCTACATGAAAAGAACAAAAACAACATCTGTTTTGTACATTAAATATATGAAAAACTCTTCGACCTGTCCCTCCATCAGCACCAAGATGAGGTGTTTTCATGAGAGAGACAGAGTCAAAAAGGTCAAGTCTTATGTCATAGGGGTCATGGGATGATGACAGCCCTCTGGACTTAATACAAACAAGATGATAGTCATCTCAAATCAATCAATCAAACACGTTTTACTCGCCAAAGTTTGCAGCAGCTTAAAAAGAAAGCTTGGAAATGACTAATTAGGAAAAATATGAAAAAGCAACATAATATAGGAACTAAAAATTTCAGTCTATAAGCGAAGATCTGTTTATTTTTACAACCTCTTATGGAACATACATACATTTATATATTAATATTTGTTAGAAAAGAGACACAACCTGACATGATGGCTACTCTTACAGGTCAGTCCTCTACATGAGCATGAAAGATGGCATCGACTGTGGTATTAGGAGCTGCTGCAAGAACTTCTGGGGAGGGAAAGTAACAGGCCCACTACTTGGTGTATTCATTCAGGAGGCAAATAATATCCTTTTGAATAATAGAAATTTAGTATTTTATCAATAAACCACAATGACGGGGAAAAAAACAGGTCAAATGATTATGATAAATCACGATATCTCTGCCAGGGTTCAATTAACTTTCTTTTCATTTGAATATCTGTTAGGGGTAGAGGGTGTGTCACAGATGTCTGAATGCAGCCACCAGAGGGCGCCATTGTTACCCTTCCTCCACTACTGGAACTAACTTGTAACCAGGAAGGAAAAAAACAAACAAAAAACAGCCCTCTGAGGAGCTTGTCCCATCATGGCAGCAGAGCAGCTTTCAGTCTGAAGATAGTGGGTCCTCAGAGCTTCAGGGGAAGATCTGTCCTTGTGTCTCAACACTGAAAAAGATGGAAAACCTTCACATTGTCATTTTGCAGGGTTATGACAGCGGTGACACATGAAATCATAGAATCAGATTAGTAAACTCCTGTGACTCGTGTTACCTGGGAGCTTTAGAATAAGATGGGTTTGCCAGCAGTTTTTTCCTGGACGTAGGAGGTGAAGCGCTTGAGGAACTTGGGGTACTCTCTCTTAGCCACGGCCCTGAGCACGGAGGCAGGAGCCCAGCCCCCCGGGTTTACTGCACACACACGCACACACACACACAATTCCAACTTCACTAAGCTAATCAACACTTTTGGTCACATAATTTGTCAGAGCAGATTTCCATAGTTTGTCCTTCCAAGGTCAACATCACATAATATCAATTTAAAGAGGGAAAAATATGCCCCCAGCCATGGGTAGGGTGTTGGCATAAGACATCCAATACCAGGTTCTCAAGTGGATTGTTAAAAATGAAAAGCCTTCAACAAAAATGGCCTAATACATTATAAAAAAAATACACCACTGCATTTGAGCACATTTGCCTTTCTCAGTGCACAATAATTCCACAAGTATAACGCAAAGCGAACACCCTGAGGACTGAAAGTCAGCCGATACGCTTTGGTGTATTTCTGTAATATACTGGCCAGAATTTATAAAGGATTTTTTTTTTTTTTTTTACTGTCTACTTGAGTGACTGGAATTGGAGCTTTTATGCCAACACGCTACCCATGGACGAGGGCATATTTTTTCCTTTTTAAAATGACTAATTTTCCCCTCCGAGAGCACCACAGGTTTTGGCTCCCGATTCCTTCTTTTTCTTCACAGGCCAGTTTGATCATCAGGGTTTCTGCAGGATTCACTAAGTTCACAAGACTCTTTAATACCCGTTTAATACTGCATAGAATACAATTTAACAGTAAAAAGTATGAAAGTATAATGGAAAACCAGTAAGGATGATATTGCTTAGAATAATATAGGAATATTATGCCAGAGCTCTTCAGCATTGCCCAGCAGTCTATAGCGATAATCCCTCCTGATATCGTTAACTACATTAACGCAACTGGACCTGCAGGAGTATCAGGAAATGGTTGCATGGATTAAAAATGATTCATTTATTTGCAGTGATTGAAGTTTTTGCTAGAACCGACACTTGCTCACTATGACACACGGAGCTTCCTAGCTAATGTAGCTGGTGGTAGTGACAGTATTTGCCTCAGGTTTGACGGTGCTGACTGAAACGCCACGAAATATGAATCTACAGCCTCCTGCAGCCAAAATCCACTGTCGCAACAGTCCCACTTTTAGTTTGTAGGCTGACAGACTGCAAAACAAAAACGTGTCCTAACTAACACTACTACCTTCAGCAGGCAAGAGAAAATATTTAAGATTTTCATGATTTACATTTAAGACTTTTGATACCTCCTAAGACCCTTTTTTTTGGGGAAGGATTCAATTCCGTGGTTTAAGACTTTTTAAGACCTGCAGACACACTGATCATATGGCCACTGAACCCATGAGCACAGATGCACACTCACCATTGGCCACATAGGTGATTTTACACAGGATGTTGTCTCTGCTGATCTCTTTATCTCCCTCTGGTGGACTAACCAGGGTCTGGCAGATCATGGCGATGTTGATTTTGGCACGGACACACCTGTTGGTTGGCTGTGGAGAGAGTGACAGGACGCAGAATAATGAATGAACACTGTAAAAGCTGCAGACGTGATGCATTTCCTGCTTGGGTCTGACGGGACCCGATGGCTCACCTGTGCATCGTCGTGATCCACAGAGAAATTGCAGACCAGCCAGGTGTCGGGGTCATTCTCGTTGTTGGCCAAGATCTTTCTCATGGCGGACAGGTACAACACGTCCCTCTGAGATGCAGGCCACACGCGCTGTGACAGATTAGTTTCGTCATTTCAGATTCGACAGATCGTATACAAAGGGCGACGATGACAGGCCGATCCGTTCCAGTGTGGATCAAGCGTGTGATTTTGTCTATGATCTTGTGGCACTTACCTTGTGTGTCTGATAGACAATTGCTGCGTTTTCTGACAATGTCTCCACAACATTGAAGTTTTCAATGGTGGCTAAAGGAAGTAGAGAACATGGAGGATTACAATGAGGAATATCTGTTTTCATGGTACTTTAACAGTGACCTGTTAGAGTTAAAAGACCTACTCTCCCAGTCGTTGCGATAGGCAGTGTCCCAAAAGTAGTGGCAGACCTCGTGACCAGTCACCCCTTTTACTGAGTGGGTGGCCTTCAGTGGGTCCAAAACGATCCCATTTTCCTCCACCTCTCTCCTGTACACCTGCACACAAACATTCCAAATTTAAGCAAAACAATTCATAACCACATTTTCTAATGAAGTACTTGTATAGTAGGCTTTGGGCCACTTATACATCCAGCTAAATGTATTTTAAAAACAAATAAAAACTTACTTCAGACTTTTTAAAATAACTTCATAATTTACCGTACAAGTCAGAGAAAACATTAAAGATAGTATTTCAATATCCTAATCATACCTTCATTTCTCCCTCTTCTACAACCAGCTGCCAGTTGGCATCTCCACCAACATCCTGCAGGGAGTAGGTCATGTGACTCTGCACCATCTCCTCCACCTATAAAACAAGGCCAGGGACAGAAGGAGGAAGCGATATTGATTATGTAATGACAACTTGAAAAGGTCCTCAGATACCAGCACGGCATAATGGCCTCAATGTGCCCAGCGAACCGGACAGAGATAGCAAATGAAACGCTGCCTTATAAGCAGTGTTTCATTTGCTTATGAATTCAAAAAAATATCCTCCGCCACCCAAAAACATCTCTTCTTCGGAAGCTGACAAGCTGCTTGTGGCACTAATAGGAAGCATCTTTTATTCAGTAATGTCATGTCTCTACTTGTAGTTTACGCATGGTTCTCGGAGGGAATAAAATAACTGGACTACTTGCAACCACAATCATAAAATAATATAGGACAATAAATGGGACAATAAAAGAGATGGGACAATTCACAAACCCAAGCGGGCTATCACGCTGACACTTCTTAAAAGGCCAGCTAACTTTAACAGAACATTATCAAAGGCTATGGGTGTGGATGTGACATTGTACTGTTACTGTCAGCGACCGAGGGGCTCTGTTCAAACAGCCAGAATGTGGGAGCATGTGAGAAACATTACAGTCTGGTATAAACACATAAACAGTGTCTTTTCTGCTAATCACATGACAGACATCAAAGATAGTGACAATCCTCAGAAAAATTAAAAAGTTAAGGCTAAAATCTCCCTGATGAAAAACTAAACTAAAATGTCGACACAAAGTCTTGATCTACCAAACACACCTGGTAGCACATGGTCTATAAACATGAACAATTATTATTTCACGCACACGGATATAACAGGAGCTCATGCTTTATGCTGCTACAGTGAGTTAGAGGGTCTTACGGCATATTCTTGCATAAGCCGAAGAAGTCACTGGAGATTCGTGCAAACATGGTGTTTAGTCTACACAGGTGAAAAACAGAGGAGGGGTGACTGGCTAAGCCTTGGCAGTGAGTTACCTCTGCGCTGAATCTGTGGACATCATGCGGAGGGGCCCTGACTATCAGGGCAGGGGAGGACTGACTATGAGGCTACAGGGAAGATGAGAACCCAGGCGATGATGGACAGACAAAATGAAGGAGAGGAAGAGACAAAGTAACGCACGTAAAAATGAGAAAAATAAGGAACAGAAAGGTGGAACAGGTGGTAGCTTGTTTAGTTTTAGGGAATGAAGGATATAACAACCTTGTCAGAAAATCTGTGTGAGCCAGTGCTGGAGTAGACGTCTACAAGGGGAACAGGGCTGGATCTCTGTATCCTCGTCTTCTCAGTTTGAGACTGGAAAAAAAAAAAAAAACAAACACAGGTAGCTGCATCATACTTGACACAAAAAAAATAATTTTATTGCCCGATTTGCTGCTGCTGTTGATGCCCACCTGTTCCTCAATTTTGTCTTGTCTGTCAAGAGCAGCTTCAACGGCATCAAAAAATTCATCCTCATTAATGAGGCTGTTTGGACCCTCCTGCAAATAAAGTGGAGATGGAATCATACTTCAAAGGTTCTTACACAACCCAAAATTAACGCGTTATGGAAGAATTTTACAGTTACTTCACCTCATAATCCGGACCTCCAAAGTGAGACTTTTTCTTCAATTCGTTGACGGCCGATTTGTAGTTCTCCTCTATTCTTCGCCTCTTCTCCATCTCCTACACACACAAAAATCCAAAATAAATTTACGGCAACAACTGTGGAAGGGAAGTTGGAAAGATGCAGTGTGTCCAGTATTCTGGTCTAGTATCAAATCACACAATAACTTTCTCTCTTGCGTTCTCAATTTTTGGTCCACTTTAGACAAACTATTACACAATCAATTAAACACCTACTGATCTTTTTAAAGCGAGATAAAAAAACAATCACTATTATCTGAAAAATAAGGTATGTAATACAGGCTTTTCTTTTCTTAGATGAAGTCTCTCATTAGATTATAGAGAAATGTTCAAATAATCCTAACGTTACACACCTTATCCAGTCTCTTCTGCCAGCTGTCTTCCCTCTTCACCATGAGGTCGATACAGTGGGACAGAGTGGCTAGGATCCCAGCTGTGGTGGCCTTGAATGTGATGGCTTCACCCTTAAAGTCTATGCCATTGATTCCCTTGGGACTCAAGGACTGGAACACTGCACAAGAGAGGAGCACGGGGACTACAGCAAATGCTACTTGTTTTAACGAGCATCACATCTGTAACTTTGATTGTTCCTTATTTAGTCACGAATATTTAAGTTTGCAGAGAAGTAAGATTTGAAACCAAGTTTTCGTTGGCTTTAAGTAAGAATTCTTCACTACTCACATTTTTCTTTGCTGCCATTGTTGTTGTGCAGAAACTCTCCATCAGCCCGGGTGTTGGGGAAGTCGTCCTCATCATCCTCCACGACTGAAAAAAGAAAAAAAGGTAGAGATTCAGCGAGGGAAGGCAAACACAAAAACACGGAGCAGGTAGATGCTACACACAAGCTTTTTCTTGTAGGCCCTACTGAAAGTCCTCCAGGGTTCCAGGACGGGGTAGTGCCTTGTGGCCCCCCTCACAACTCAAGCTACACCATACACACAGCGCACCATCAGACTGGCATTACACTGCTGGGCTGCACAACATGACAATGGTCTGGTTTCATCATCAGAGTAGAGAGAGAGGGAGCGAGGAAGAGAGAGCCGAGGAGCAGAGAGAGGGAGGTGAGGAGAACAAAAGCAGGGCTTCATTCCCTGCGGTCGTCCACAGACGCCCAGTGCAGGCTGAGCAAGTGTTCAGCCAGGCAAGACAGGGTGAGGGTGAGGGGGCTTGTAGAATAACTGCTTTCTGAGTTACAACACACACACACAAACACATTCCTTATAACATCCAGTGCATGTTTCTTATAAACTACAAACATTTTCATAATCTTTGTATGGAATATGCACACTAAAGATTCTCTTAGACATATAAGAAGCAAGTTACCCATATTTTTGTAATCAGTTCTCATTACTGGTTCCCAGAATTCACCACACACACTGTCTCATTTTATTCTGCCCACACATTGATGTACCTAATGCAACAGCCATGTAGCACACACAAAACAAAATAGGCTTCAACTAACAATTATTTTCCTTCTAGACTGATCTATTGGTATTTTTTTACATTTCTTTTTAATTTCTCAAATAGTTTTATAAAACCAACAGTCCAAAACAAAAAGATATACAGTTCACATATGACAAAGAAAAGCAACAAATCCTCATGTTTTACATGGAACCAGTGAATGTTTGGCATTTTTGCTTGAAAAAAGGATTGGGGGGGAAAAAAAAAAAAAAAAAAAAAAAAAAAATCAATCAACTCCTGGCATAGTTGTCGAATATAATTCAGCTATACAGTAAAGGAAATTGCTCGGAAAATGGTATTTTTACAATCAAATAATGTTGAGTTCTTATCCAAAATCCACCCCTAAAAACACAAAACCGAGTAAAAGAAGTAGTTAATGGGAGTTTAGGCGACTTTGATTCTTACTTTTGTCTCTCTGCAGCTCATCCTTGGACACGGCATCTGAGCAGCTATCAAAGTATTTCTGAAGCGTGTCCACCTGCCTGCACAAGATATCTCTGAAGGTCTCCATCTCTGCCAGCTTCTCTCTCAGGCTGTGACCCTTCTGAAGAAACAATAAAGCAACAGAGTGGTAAGGAAATACGGTATTTCCATCGGACCATTATGTAACCATTCCAGTGTGCGTGTGCTGACAAAGTTCATCGTTTGAGTGTGCTTCTACAAATATCTAAACATCCCTTGTGTGTACATACAAAACTGAAGGCAATGACTTCTTCAGCAAGAGTAAACATTAACTGAAAACTCACCTTGAAGGAGGATGTGGAGGTGGCAGAGTAGCCGCTGGTGGCTGATGTGAGAGACAGCATGGAGCCATGTCTCCGCAGACTGGACTCTGAGCCATATCCAGAATCAGCCTGTACAAATAAGAAGGAAAAACAGACATGGCAAAAAGGAAACAAGTGGGCAATTTTGTCATAAAACAGCCTTACTAAATAAAAAAGACACTATAATTATTCAAGCCAAAGATTTAATCAAAACAAAAGACTGTGCGCGAATAAAAGAGACAGCAATGATTCAACAGTGACCTCTTAAGCAAACCCAGTGACACAAAACTAAAACTCAGTTATGACTAATTTTTCACTTAGACTAATTCAAGTACCCTCCGTTCAAACCGTCCATCTGAACTGAAGAGTTTTCATCTGGCATTTTTAGCTCTGTTGCACAACCAAACCACCACTCCACTCCATCCAAATATGTATTTGACAGGTTTCCTACTATTGTCATATATTTTCGTGTTACATCCAATTATTTAGAAAGCATTCTATTAGAAACTACAAAAACAGCTTTCAAGAAAGACTTCATAATAATATTCTTAATGTTGTAACAAAGCATTTCTGACAGGTTGCGGTGACATCAACAGCGCCACCACATGACAAAGATTCGGTGACCATGTCAACACAACTGAAACATCAGCTAACTTCCCGTAAACCCGACCGCTTCCCCTTCCCTCTTACTTAACAGCCTGGGCCTCAGAATAGATTATTAGTGACAGCAGAGGAGGGGGGTCGACAGATGCGTGTCCCTTTAAGAGACACTTCCAATTTTCAACCACAAGAGGGCACGAAACGTAAAGGCACGTGACTGGCATTTGTAAGAGCTTAGGGTAACTGTCGGTCAACGACCAGAAGTAACTCCACCAGTGAGCACATGGACTTCAGTCACTGCTGTTTGCCCTTTAGCCAACATACTGCTACCCCACTGACTTCATCAGTACGGACAGCGCTATCTAACCGGGCTGCTTAATCTGTTTGATGACAGAAAAAGAAAAAAAGGAAAAAAAAACAAAAAACATCAAAGCAAGCACAGACTTAGTTGTAGCCACAGTATTTGATAAAAATCAGAAAATAGAACATAAAACTGCAGGAAGAGTAACATTTATCAGCTACTGGGTCTCCTGTCAACAATCTCAACTGTTAAGTATAATATCTACAAGCATGGACATGTTCTTAAGCTGCATGCAGAGCGGCAATACCGTGAAACTGTTGTGTAAGTGTGTCTGGTGATTAAAGCCTCAGTGCACGCACGCACTAGTGACTTTTGACAATAGAGGACGTAAAGCCTGGTGCTGATAAAAAGCTGCCCTGAACAGAAACCGACTTCTCCAAGTCACAAAGTTGTTTTTGTGATAAAAGAAAAAAAAAAAAATGATCGTTTCGCAATAAAAGATGACCTTACATTACCAGAATATGTGTCATGTGGCTGTCACTGCACATGTAAAATATTCAACAACAAGCACAGCCTACTTTAACTTAGACAGTATCCTAGAAACAAGTGTTGTTTTCATATTTTGATGTTTCACTTTCACAAACTATATGCAGACTAGAGTGTGTTGGCCCTGGTGTTCTGTGTCTCCTTGGAGACAAAGGGCTGTGAGTAATGTGGGTTAGAGAGGGAAGTTGGGACCTTCTAGGAAGAGTTTTCAGTGATGACTCATTATGGGTGGGATGATGGCTGGGTGTGCATGTATGTGCACAAGGATGAGTCCCCCCCGCTCTGTCTGAGTCATGGTGGCTCCCTTGTGTGGTGGGACGAGTGAGTGAGGAGGGAAGAGGAAGGGGAGGAGGGGTGGGGGGGGTGGGGTTTCCCGAGCTAAATACCACGAGTGAGCAGCATGTGTTTTGGAAAACAGACTGAAGGTGTGGTGGCTGCTTCAGTGGTGAGACAAACTCACAACTATGGCTCCACTCTGGATTACGTCTGTTTTAGATTATGGCTTTCAAACAGTTTCTTGATATTATGCACTTGGAAACCATTCTTATCTTTCCTCTCTGGCTAGGATGATTAATAAACACTAGGTTACACAGGTCACATGGAATTCTTTTCAGCAAATATAGAACTACATGACCATAAACATATATTTTGTCTTCCCTGCCTCCAATGCCTTCAGTGGTCAACAGTATGGACTGCAAGCTGCTTCCTTTGTCCTTCGCAGTGACTGAACACAGTGGGTGCTACTATTGCTCTCCCTGCACAACACAGCTTTTCACGATGCACCTAAGGGCTGAGCTTATATTTCAGCCCTGTGTAAATTCACATTTTACTGATATTTTAGGCAAACAACAAAGCAAGGAAGCCCTGTCTATTGTCCAGGACTAGCTGACTCTCCCACAGGACAGGTTAAAGTCAACTTTTCAGGGCTGTTCCCAGAAAAATAATTTCAACAGGCTTATCTTTTGGCTGTGTTTTTTCATACAGCTTTTCCAGCAAATCTTGTAACCCTTTTGAGGGTTGCCCCTGTGTTAAAATCCTTTCCATGAGTCACGCACCAATTGTGAACCGACTAAGATTCGACTATCATCAAAGCATACATTCTTGTGCAAAAAAAAAAATTCTATGTGTGTGTGCATACAGTATATGCTCTTTTATGGACTAAGTGAACACAGGTGCACATGTTAACACAAACACAAAAACACTTGCCAATACAGTTTACTGTGCTAAAGGAAGCTGAAGTACTCAGTGAGTCCTACAGTCCTACACACTTGCCAACAAACGCACCAGTGGTGGAGGGATGATTATTGTTCCCTGGACTCCTCCCCTCTCTCTCCTCCCTTCTCTGATACTCTAATAGAAATACACACACATATGCAAACAATGATGATACTTATTTGTTGCAAATGTGACAAGGATTTGGTTTCTTTTGATACCAGCAGTTCACTGTCTGCTGTGTTAGAGTGTGCATGACTTACCCTGTGCAGCTCGATGGAGTCAATCCACTGGTGTCTGTGCTCTGGATCTTGTGCTCTTAGGTACCACACACTGTCGTTTACGCTTATGTCCAGCCGGCACTCATCAAACTCATGAGGCTAAAAAAAATATACACACAGAAAGAGGATATATAGCAAAAAATTTGGTTAATCGGTGTGCATTGAAAATTTACTGTTGGGCCTTTAAGTATCAGTCATTAAAATCAAATCCTCTCGGCTTTGACGATCATATATTGGAGGGTGCTGTGAAATGAGCCCTGTTATGGAAACTCAGTTGGCTTGATAACTATGATAACGCTGTCATACATTTCTTAGCTTGCTGTCATGTTCTTTTCCAAAAGCCAATCTCTTCGCCGTTCAGGAAGTGCAGAGAGGGGCATATGTGAGAGGTGGCGATCCATGTAAATAGCTATGAAAATGACACTGAACAGCAAACTGCTAATCTCTCTCCTGTGCGTTAAATTGTGGGCGGCAATCTGTTGGCTTTTAACAACTGGAAACATGGCAATCCACCATAGTCACAGTGATTCCAATGTTGGCCTATCTCAAAGGGATAGATGACAAAGATGAGTACCAGATGCACAGCAGCCTCCACTCTCAGACACTGTCCCATAGGAGGAGAAGTGGCAGATAACTGTCCTTTTATGGCAGCTTGCAGGACGGAGCATATTGCTAATAGCCCACCAGTGTACTGTCAGTGCTGTAAAACTGCTGCACTGGCATGGCCAGTAACCGAGGACTCTGTGTGTGTGTGTGTGTGTGTGTGTGTGTGTGTGTGTGTGTGCGTGTGTGTGTGCGTGCGCTAGGAGAGGGCAGAGGTAGAGGGAGTGGTGGTGACAGCAATGGTATTAACCTGTGTAGAATTTACCAAACCAGTGCAGTGCCCCCTTCAAAAGGTGCTTGTTATCTCATGAATAGTTAAATATTTTATTCAATCATCTGATCATTATCATTTAACTTCCAAGTCACTGCTGTGTTATTATATGGTCTGAATATATTAATAATAATAATAATAATAATAATAATAGTAATAATAGTAATAATAGACCCTATTTGTCAGATACCTGATCAGAAAACACTGGACCACAAATTCAAAAGGATTACTGTGACACCAATTCCCATCCCATTTATATGAATTTAGGATGACAGAATAGTAGGAACACATTTCAGTATAACCCAATACAGTTCAACAGAACCACAAATTACAGCCTCCAAAATGACCTTTTAAATAAAACAACATCCCGTTAAACAGATTCAATAAAAACTAAACATTATATAATCCTCGCAAAGGGATGATTTGTTGCAGGCCTGTTGTATCATACTGCATTAGTTTTATCTAGGTATACCTAATAAAAATGCTAAGTGAGTGTAGATTAATTTAATCACTGTGTGTCATAGTAACCCTCTCCCTGAACTGGAGAATCAGTATTTCTACTGAAGCACTTGACTTAAAACTTAAAATGGGTATGACATGGATTTATTTAATCACTGGAGTAATATGCAGTGGGGGAAAAAAAAAAAAACATCACTGACAAATGTATTTTTGCATCAGCAAGGTCAATATTTGAAATTCTTTAACGTCTTAAGCCATTTTCTCACTCATACATGGCCATTAAAGGAAACAGTAAATATACAACGGGCGAATAACAACATTAGATGATGCATGGTCTAACATTATGTTTCCATAACAGCATTGGTGCATACGCGACTTTTTCCGCCTGTTTATAATCCTAATATATTATGATTGGGTGGGGATAAAGAGTAAACAAAACGGTGCTGTCTTGCTGTTGCTGCATCTTAACCAAAGTTCTCCGGGATGCTTTCACTTCATGTGACCGTGTATTGCAGTTGTACTGCTCCAGTTTGCAGACCTTGGGTCTCTGTCTAAAATAGTCCCACACATTAGATGATCCTGTGCTAGGATTTGTGGCTGCAGCTTGATTTCTGGGGAATCCATGCTTTGACTGGCCGCAGCTCTCTGTGCTTTGTGTGGTTGTGTAAATAGATGACGTAGGCTGCGTGGATGAGTCACCCCAGCCCTAAGCGACTGTTTAATGTTTCTCTTCTTATGTTTCTTGAGAACCACTCATCCAAAAAAATTTCACAGTCCACCTTGCACTTCCTTGGGTCCTCAACAATACAAACGTGGAGTCTGAAGTTGATCCGATGAGCAATTGTCAAGAAAATCAGACAGGCAGACAGAGAGACAGATGCATTAGGCCTTCTGAAAGGACACCTCTACAGTGAGTCCCAATGCTAAATCACTCTTAAGGTGTAATCTCAGTGAAAGAACAGAATGGTTTATGAGCAAGAGTCTGGCTTGCTCAAGCGTAGTCAAGGACATAGCTGGAGAGGAACTTAGACGAATAGTCTGAATGAGCAGAGACTGTAAGCAGAGAAAAAACACATTGGAGAAGAGATCTTTATATTCCAATCCTGACCACAATACAATAAACACAACTTGGATCTTTGTAGTATATTTGTAATGCACAATAAGTGCAATCATCATCCTATGGAGGTCCTAGGGCCAAGAATCTGCAATGTTGCAAGAACCACCACAGTCCCTCATTTCACTAAGGAAGAATTTGTGATTGTAGTTAACAACTGTAGTGTTTGTTTAATTAAGCCACTTGTCAGTTATTTCAGTTGGTTAATCAATAAGGTGATGAGTTTAAGTATTCTGATTCTACTTTATTGATTATTCCTTTCTACCACTTGTATTAAATCTATGCAAGATTAACACAATTTTATATTCACTGTGCTATAATAAAACAGGTAAATATGATCATAAACAATTGCAATCTTGCGATCTAATATCACCCGGTGAATGAATGTACTCGGAGACAGTCTGACCCCAAACCAATCACTGAAAATTGTATTACTTTAGCAAGTTGGCAGAATAATAACAGCCCACTACGGTGTCTGTAAAGAGGTTTCATTGAAACCGTGTGACTTGGCTGTGTTGCCTGACACCTGGATGGCGCCGAGGCCAGGACCAGACGCTCGGCGTCAGTAATGCACAACATGAGGCCGAATACTGAAAGCTTTCCAAATCTGATGCTCATTTAAAAGTTACCAGCAACGCTACCAGCAGAAGAGAAGAGAAACAAGTGTGATGCACCTACCATCAGTTATAAGAGAAAAAAGATTAGCAGACAACTTCGGCACCCTCCTTCTCCCTCATACCCAGGATAACACTGGCTCGGTTCAAAATACAACCTCAACAACTGGACTAGTGACTACCAGTTCAAATCTGCAAAAGCCATGTTAATTAAAATACAAAGAAACATAAACAAGATAAAGATTTTTTTCTAAGGGTTTTTCGTAAACGCACTTGTTAAGATGGGCAAGAATATAAATCTATACATGCAAAGAGATATATATTTTTTTTTTGTTTTTCTACATGCGCCTATGACTACACTGTACTAAAAGAATGTGAAATTATAGATATAGCTGGGATGTTCCTGCATATAACTTGCAAGTGTTTCGTTGGTAGATGGAATTTTGTTGCCATTTGCTTGCTAAGAAAGTGAGAAAATAAGTTCCTCTTGATCAATGCTGGACTATGGGGTCACGGGTATACCGAGGAGGAGAAATGAAAGCCTGCACCAGGCCTGAAAAGTTTACAGGGATCCGAGGCTACAGAAAACAATAATCTATCACAGGAAGGTCATCTTAGCAGCCTTGCACTTAACAAGAGGACATGACATGCTGAGAGTTATCTCAGCCTGGGTCCTACGTCAAAGGCAAGACGACAAAAAAAAGCTGTAAAAGATGTATGGAGTGTTTAGTGTCTGTCTATTTGTGCATGTGTCTGTAGGTTGATGAAAAAACTACTAGAAAAGTATAGGATAATGTAGAGCAAAGTCAGTGTGTAGAATTTCTGTTGCTCTGTGCATGGGGAAATACCTTTCAGCCTCCTGTGACCAAGTAGGTACTAAGAAATGGATGGATGAATAGTTTAGATATAACTGCACAAAAGTACTTTACATCCCACAACAAATGAAGATTTAGATTATCTCAGTGGGTCACAAAGGAAAAAAAAAAAAAAAAATCCACTAAGGAAAAAAATCATTCCCTGAAAGCTTTATCCCACAATGGTACTTCACAATAAATTCTTAAAAATATCTGTGGCAAAACATACACTGCGGCTACAAGAAATGCACTTCCTTAGGAACAATGTTTAGGTCCACTATGATGTCAATGCGAGGTTAAAGGAGCCCAATGTGTATGTACCACACAATCAACACAAAGGCAAGTCTTTCCCATCAAGACACCAGAGGAGACACACAACAGAGCAGTTTGTCTTTTAATCGAGGCGAATGTATTGAGGAGCCTCTGTCAGCAACTATTTCTGATGTCTGTCAAATGGCCTCCCTTTTTGTGGGGCCCAGCAGTAGCTCAACTGTAACTATATCCCACACTCATGTCATCAGTGTCAGTCTTTAATTCCCTAGACCCTCTAGCGAATAATATTTGTGTCTTGTTTGTTTTGGATTGTTTTTAACTGTATGGTCTTGTAAGGGAGCATGTTAGGGTGGAAAATGTGACAGGAAGGGGAGAAACAACATTTTATGAAATCATTTACCGCTAAAAATATTAGCTGTTTTGTTTAGCAAATAATATGAATGCCAAAATCAAAATGATGAGACAGAACACCTTATTCTGCCTCTATTCTCTCGAAATGTAAACTTCCTACTCAGCTTCAAAAAGACTCCCATTCTGTCCTCTCCCTTCTAACCCCTTTTGAGCTGGTGTACGTGTCTGCAGTCACAATTTCCAGACGTGAATGGATGGGATCTCCGTTTAAAAATGCTTGTGATTTTCAGTACCCCAAAACATAGATGGACTGAAACCAATGCAAACTCAGAGAAATTGTACAAAGCTTCACCAAACCCAACTGAATTTCATTACTCTTTTTGTGCAGTGCCCCATTGCCCTTGTGGAGGAAACACTGACTCACCAAGTGGTCAGAGTGAAAGACAGGGAAAGGGAAGGCTAAATTAACAAGGGTGACAGAAAGAACAACATTCTGTCATTGAAACACACACACACACACACACACACACACACACACACACACACACACAGACCGGGCAATGTGTTTTTTGACCCTCCTGTGACTTCCTCCACATTGTGGGAGGAAGTCACATCTTATGAGGAAGAGTCTCATTTCCTGGCTGAAGACACTTTGCAATTTCCACAAAGCCTGGTGTCACTCTCAACAGTCCGTTTGATCTCTACTTAATCCTTGATTTGTCTTTTTCTCTTCCCCTATCTCTTTAACCATCTCAAGAGGTTTTCTATTTCGTCACATCCAGTGCCCCTGCCTTGCAGAACTCAAAATAATCCAGCCCCAAAACTACTACAGATCCAGTCTGCACTACTCACCAATTCCAGCGAGAGAAAGAATTACAAGTAGGCCAGTGTGCTCTTATTACCTGACTGTGAATCTAAAAATGGTGGTGGTGGTTAGCAGCTTTTGTTGGTGCAGTTGCAAACCCACATTTGCAACAGACTAACTTACAATCCCATGCACCCATATCTTGAAATATCATGACAAGATAGACCATGCCATGTCGCATTAGTGGTAATACACAGTTTGACGGCTGTCCTTGTTTGCTATCACTAGTGTGTCTATTAAATTGTTACTGATATTTAAGCCAGCATTCACCTAGTGTGACGACAGTAACAAGGACATTGCACCACTCTGACTTTGTCAGATGTAAAACAGGAAGAAGTGGGGTATCACTCTTATGTGGTTAATTATCAGGCTGCAAGAGAGATGTAACTCTGAAGCTGATGCATGGTGTAGGGGTATACAATAAGGCTAAAATGAGGGTCTTAGTAATTCCCAAAATATTATATAGTTACATGCATGACACTCTACCTCACAGTGAGCCACTTAATGTAGAGAACATAGGGAGATAAATGGTGCTACAACTGTATTTTAAACTGAGCTGGTTAAAGTTTCTCTTTAATCAAGTCAATTTTTAATGTTGACTTGCTGGATATCCTACTGTATGTTTACTTAATTGGTAATCTACTATAAAAACCTGCCTAGTCCTAATGCTAATGTTATTTATCTGTAACATTAATTCTCTGCGTACATCTTAACTCACAGATATGTTAGTTGTTACACTGAAGGGTATCCAATTCAGTGTCATAAAGTTCCCTAGTAATCAGGATGGCTGTGCTTACATACCTGTGCTATGGTATAGACAGGTGGTTGACACAATGAAAAATAAAAGTGTATAATGTAATCTTATCCAGCAGCCCTGCATGAATATTCCATTTTCCAAGACTACACTGTCCAGTTTTAGTTGAGACTGTGTCAAACAGATGCTGTTTCCAATCTGTTGGCATTTCAGTGCACCAGACCAAACATAAGAAACATAACAAAGGAGAGAAGAGTGGGCCACCAGCAATGAGCTGCAGGAGTCCCGTTCAGTCATGTTATTATATGTTGATTTTTAAGAAATGAATCTGAGCACTTGCCCATCTTACTTGTCATGCTAAAAACCATGTGTCATACATGGTTTTTAGCCATATTAAAATGGTGTCACAATGGATGTGAAAGTAGGTATTCCCAGTTTCTTTTTTTTTTTAAGTATCAAAAACAAAACAAACAAAAAAAAAAACAAACCATAAACCCATCTGGACACATCACTAGTTTAGTGTCTGAGAACACATTGTATCATGGTGCATGTACTGTATATCTGATAGTTAATGTCAAAGCAATGCGGGCAAATGACATGAAGGATAAGTCAAAGAGAGAGATACTGGTGAAAAAGAGAAAGAATTTCTGCTCAAAAAAGGCAATAATGGCTATAACTCTTCATTATTTATGCCCCAGACTTCTAAGAATATTTCCATTGGAATGAGAAATGACTATGGTAGAGCACCACATGGAGGTTAATATTTACATAGGCTGGGAATGGATAAAGCTGAACAAATACAGCTAATAGCAAAGCCTGCTTCATGCTGACTGGAAACAGTAACTTATTCATTTCCCTTACTGTTTGGAGAGAGACACAGACTGAGCCTCAGTCAATGACTGACCTGGGTTCCCACTGAAGCATGATGAAAGGTGAAACATCCAGCATTGAACACTGTTGACACATTTTTTTATTTATTTTATCTGTGCTTAGCAAAGTGATTGATATTAGACATGATATTATTAAAAGTCTGATTAGCATTGGAGTGCCTGCTTCAATATAATGTATGCTACTGCTATCGAAGCTTCAAACTTTTTGGATTTGTACTTCTTGGTCTGCCCTATACAGTGACAGTATTACTAGTCTCATGATGAAGTTTCCGGTAAGATATTACCACATAGCATGCTGTTTTGGAACTAGAACAGTCACATGACAGGGCAGTTACCCTCAAGCGTAACTTGGGACATAATCAGCAGTTCTCTGTAAAAATAGGTTATCACCTGCAGTTGAAGATCTAGTTTGAGAAACTCCAGGGTGAAGTTTCTCAGTGAGCCAAGCCTTAGGCCAACACATGGATCCAGGAAAGAGCTAAGTCTTTTCTTCAGTAATTTAGGAGAAACATATGTTGGACACCTAATGTATGAATCACGTTACATATCACATGCCAAAAAAAATTCTCAAAACTATGTGAGGAGCTAAGGGAGAAAGAGAGGGATTGGACAGAATGCCTATGGAAGCAGAAACAGAAAAGGCTGACGTTGCTCCTTAGTTTTTTCCTTTTGTGCTCCTCAGGTGATGAACTTATTCCGTACATCTTGATTTTAACAGTATATTACAGTGTTATAAAATCATGGCTTTGTTATAATAAAATGTAAACTATTTTTTATAATTTATTCAGGTAAAATCAACACAGTATTTTATATTAAAAAGGTTAAGACAGGACTGAAACAACTGAAGAAACCATGACGCAGCATTTGTATCCTTGCTCAAAGTTCTTCTGAGTTCCTGTGGGAATTCACATTTTGATAAAATGTCAATTGCACAAGTGGAGCTGTGTCCTCAGGCAATTCGAACCAAATGCAATGTGCAACACACGACTAAAATGTATTTTCTGATGTTTTCCCAGCACATTCTGTCATTGCTTGTGACAAAGCATGCAACGTGGGGGGAAAAAAAAAAAGTACGGCCAAAGCTGAAATTCAGTGACGCTAATACAGTGGTGTATTTGCCATGCATGCACACACCTGCCTTATGTGGCCAAAACACACAAATATGATTTTGCAATTACTCTACCAGCCTCCCTCTACTTTCTGATCAACAGTAACAAAAGCATCATTTAGGCAGATACAACTGTCAGTGGCTACACAAACAAATTTACCAGTGAGTTCAGCTGGTGGCAAGAGTTATTCCTTAAATGATTTGTTATAATTTAATCATGTTTCCCCAGATTTTTGATCTGATTATAAGAAGGTTTACACAGCTATGATGACTCAGAATAGCAAAATAATTGAGTCAGTTAATACCGATTACCCCCTACTTACCACACCTATTCAACCAATATAAAGAGAAGGTTAATCTCCCCTTTTGGTACGGCTCATCTGTTAGTCACCTCCATTGCATTCATAAGCAATGCTGCACACCATTTGCTCTGGTGGAACTGTACCCACTGTAGTAATCATAGACATGCGACCACAATGCTTGAAGACCACAGAGCCTGCCTGTTTGGTTTTTGTGAATGGAAGGTCAAACTACAACAACACCTAGCCTACAGAGAATCAGCTGAAGCTGCAGGCGAAGTGACACACAAAAGTAGTTTGTGACTACACTTTGCAATTAAATAAACATTCACAGAGTGTCCACTTAAGTCTTGAATGGCAGTGGATGAGTGCCACAGTAGGTTGTACTGTTTTGGGGGCTTAAATAGCGAGTGTGTTGTTTCCTCTCTTTGCAAATGTAAAACTCTTAAACAACCAACAATGTTCCTTCTTGTGAGACATATTGAAAGGGCCAATATTGCACAAATGTTAACAGCACGTAGAGGCAAGAGTGCTGCTTCTAGGACAGAATATCATTGTTACTTACAGTGATTACAGCTTTACTAAGGCAGAGGGAACCTCGACAGCCATACTCGGTCTCATCCTGGGACTTGTAGTAGCTCAATGTGTTGTTTTTCAGCACCACCCAACGGTCCTGCCAGCCATGGATGTAGTTTGTCCACTGTAAAATAAAAGCGCTTGTATTAATATCTTTGTATGATGAGGGACAAGAAAAATACAAATATCTCTACAATGTGATGGAATATGATATATTTGCTATAAATACCACCTTACTTAAAATGTTCAGTTGTCACTGAGACCACTACTTTAGTTCCTTGTATGTTGGTTAAAATTGTATGCTTAGAGGCCGCATCTTTCTTGCGGTGTTGTTTTGAAAGGTGTACACCTCATATCCCCCAGTTTATTTACATCAAGAAAACATATTAAACACATAACACATATTAAATACAATATAATTTAGTCTGATACAACAACACAACAACCTACAGCCTCAACAGTTACCACAGAGCTGAAACAACAACAAAGAAACACAAAGTTAGCCTTTATCAAAGGACTGTTAAATTAGAGAGTGGTTTCCATTTCTCTGGTAACTCAGTGTATGTTACAAACATAAGATGTATGAGCCTAATCTGAGATTCTTGCGCTTCTGGCAAACCCTGAGTATGGACACGTGGGATTTTATGTAAATTGTAGGCTCATTAATCCTCACAAGATTTATGACGTGTAAAGGGTTTAGTATGATTGAACAGGTGAGCTTTTCTAGATGCAGCTCTGCTTAATCTCACAGTATGCTTGGTTAGCAGGTCAGCATGCAATCCGTTTGGAAAGAGCCAGTGTACAGTGAGATTAATACCACATTAGCTTGCCAGCATCTTAACTAATTAAAACGGTGGTCAGTTTGCATCCCAAAACAAAGTCTTGCACAAGTAAGCAGAAGCAAATGGATAAATAGGTTACCAAGACTTTGTCTAGCAGTAGACTTCACTGCTTGATTACCAAAGAAAAACAGATAACCAGTAGCTTGGAGAGTTTTTGTTTAAACAGTGGTCTCAATGAACAAGCATAGTTTACTTATACTAGTACCCCAACAAATGTTTTCCTGCACCTTGCAATGCTGTTGACAAACCAATTTTTACAGTATCACTGGGCATTTGCCCATAACACTAACTCAGTACCATTTGCTGTATCCACATGGTTATCATAGTAGTCTTGGCACAGGAAAGTACAGCAGGCCTGCTTTAACCTTTAAATTTAGCTCATCTGTAGCCAACCACGAGATCACGATAAAGACCTTTTATACTTTTTGATCAGGAAACACCAATATCGGCACAATGTACCCTAAGCAAAACTAACACCTTCCCCAATTATTTACACTGGTAACAGCATTGTAGAACCAACTGTGATCACCAGATGCTTGCACAGTACCAGTCATTAATTAATATACAGGTTTTAAAATGCTGGATGGATACACTTGGAATTAACTATTAACTTCACTCACTACCACAATAAATGAATCAAAAACTATTTTTGATCGACCTATGAGCTAATGTAGCTAGACCCCGCTATTACGGATCTAATACTGGTGTGCAGCAATGTGAAAAGGTTGACGGCGGTAAATGATCTTGGATAACCTTTCCCTCAAATAGACATGCCATGATTTGTCATAACATTGCGAGACTGCCTCATTCCACCCTGATACGAAACCAGGCGCCTCCCTGACAGTTATGCCCTTAGCACTTGGCAGTGACATTGACCGAGCTAGGTAAACTTGGAGGGAATTCAATTTGTTCGAAAACGTGACTTACCTTACTGAGGACTCCGCTGAATTCGCCAATACCCACGGGATGTCCAGGCTCCTCTCTTGGCTCTAAATCTTCCTCGGAACCGGAGGAGTTCCAGCTCTGGTTATCTGACATTATCCTTAACGCTACGAGGCTAACGCTGTACAAGCCGAGTGTAAAAACAATATGAACCTGGCATATGACGCTACGGTGGCTGAGTTTGAACTGACAGTATTACCTACGATGCGTGTGACAAGCGAAAATGGAGCAACAGCTCACGGAATCATGTTGTGTTGTTATCGACTGGCTAATAGCGCTGAGTGCGAGAGGGAATTAGACCGAATAGCCGAGGCTTGGCAGGATCGATAGCAAGCTCCCACCGCGTCGGTCGACGTTTGTTAGCTAAACTGACCGGCAAACATTTTGCGGTGAAATAATCCAGGTAAACGTTAGCTGTCAATTCTGCCCTACCGCCCCTTTTCTACGGCGTACGTCAAGTCCCAAAAGTGGCAGAAAAGGATGAAATGCAGATAAATGTGCTCAAGCAGGCCTCGGCAGTCCCAGGTACTCCGTCGCTGACTTTCAGAGAAACGTTGTGGCCGTGGCAGCAGTTGTTTACCTCTATAGTCGGGTGACAGCTCTCCAGCTCAACGCCATATTCAACTGACGTCTGGGGCTTCTTCTCGCTGGGTGAGCGCGTGTTCCAACTTGTGTTGTGCGCAGGGGCGCTGGCTCGTCTGACGTCATCAAGCCCACTCCTTATTTGGAACAAGGCTCCGCCTCCTGTTTATTGCACTGAAAATAGACTGAGGAGTCCTAGAACATGAACTGAGGAATACTAGAACACGTACTGAGGAGTACTATAACATGAACTGAGGAGTACTAGAACACAGACTGAGGAGTACTAGAACACAGACTGAGGAGTACTATAACATGAACTGAGGAGTACTAGAACACAGACTGAGGAGTACTAGAACACAGACTGAGGAGTACTATAACATGAACTGAGGAGTACTAGAACACAGACTGAGGAGTACTAGAACACAGACTGAGGAGTACTAGAACACGGACTGAAGAGTACTATAACATGAACTGAGGAGTACTAGAACACGGACTGAAGAGTTCTAGAACACAGACTGAAGAGTACTATAACATGAACCGAGGAATACTAGAACACGGACTGAGGAGTACTAGAACACAGACTGAGGAGTACTAGAAAATAGACTGAGGAGTACTAGAACATGAACTGAGGAGTACTAGAACACAGACTGAGGAATACTAGAACACAGACTGAGGAGTACTAGAACACAGACTGGAGAGTACTAGAACATGAACCGAGGAATACTAGAACACAGACTGAGGAGTACTAGAACACAGACTGAGGAGTACTAGAACACAGACTGAGGAGTACTAGAACACAGACTGAGGAGTACTAGAACACGGACTGAAGAGTACTAGAACATTAACTGAGGAGTACTAGAAAATAGACTGAGGAGTACTAGAATATGAACTGAGGAGTACTAGAACACAGACTGAGGAGTACTAGAACACAGACTGAAGAGTACTAGAACATGAACCGAGGAATACTAGAACACGTACTGAGGAGTACTAGAACACAGACTGAGGAGTACTAGAACACAGACTGAGGAGTACTAGAACATGAACTGAGGAGTACTAGAACACGGACTGAGGAGTACTAGAACACAGACTGAGGAGTACTATAACATGAACTGAGGAGTACTAGAACACAGACTGAGGAGTACTATAACATGAACTGAGGAGTACTAGAACACAGACTGAAGAGTACTAGAACACAGACTGAAGAGTACTATAACATGAACTGAGGAGTACTAGAACACGGACTGAAGAGTACTAGAACATTAACTGAGGAGTACTAGAAAATAGACTGAGGAGTACTAGAATATGAACTGAGGAGTACTAGAACACAGACTGAGGAATACTAGAACACAGACTGAGGAGTACTAGAACACAGACTGAGGCTAGAACACAGACTGAAGAGTACTATAATGAACTGAGTACTAGAACACAGACTGAGGAGTACTAGAACACAGACTGAAGAGTACTAGAACATGAACTGAGAGTACTAGAACATGAACTGAGGAGTACTAGAACATGAACTGAGGTACTAGAACACAGACTGAGGTACTAGAACACAGACTGAGGAGTCCTAGAACACGTACTGAAGAGTACTATAACATGAACTGAGGAGTACTAGAACACAGACTGAGGAGTACTAGAACATGAACTGAGGAGTACTAGAACACAGACTGAGGAGTACTAGAACACAGACTGAGGAGTACTAGAACACAGACTGAGTACTAGAACACAGACTGAGGAGTACTAGAACACAGACTGAGGTACTAGAACATGAACCAAGGAGTACTAGAAAATAGACTGAAGAGTACTAGAACAAAGACTGAGGAGTACTAGAACAAAGACTGAGGAGTACTAGAACATGAACGGAGGAGTACTAGAACACGGACTAGAACACAGACTGAGGTACTAGAACACAGACTGAAGAGTACTAGAACATGAACTGAGGAATACTAGAACACAGACTGAGGTACTAGAACACAGACTGAAGAGTACTATAACATGAATCGAGGAATACTAGAACACGGACTGAAGAGTACTATAACATGAACTGAGGAGTACTAGAACACAGACTGAAGAGTACTATAACATGAACTGAGGAGTACTAGAACACAGACTGAAGAGTACTAGAACACAGACTGAAGAGTACTATAACATGAACTGAGGAGTACTAGAACATGAACTGAGGAGTACTAGAACACAGACTGAAGAGTACTAGAACATGAACTGAGGAGTACTAGAACACAGACTGAGGAGTACTAGAACATGAACTGAGGAGTACTAGAACACGGACTGAGGGGTACTAGAACATTAACTGAGGAGTACTAGAAAATAGACTGAGGAGTACTAGAATATGAACTGAGGAGTACTAGAACACAGACTGAGGAGTACTAGAACATGAACCAAGGAGTACTAGAAAATAGACTGAGGAGCATGTAAAAATAGACTGGGAGTACCATACTAGAAGGTGGAATGAGGATTAGGAGGGAATAGACTGACTAGTACTAGAACATGGACTGGGAGTAATAGAACATGGACTGAGGAGTACAATAGTGTAACAAGTGTGATGCTCCAGAATACTTAAAGTGCAAAATTAGCCCAATTTAGCTATAATACAAACAGAGGAAATCCCTGAATTGGAATTAATTATCATTACAATGACTCTGTTAGTAAAACAAACAAGTATTTATACTCTCAGATAAGTATTGATTTCTATTTCACGGCTGATACAAGCAATCAGTGGGCCCAGGGGCTAAAATTCGCTGTGGGCCCCCACTCACCCCCTGTTTGTTGTATTTTCTATTAAAAAAAACAAATATATCCAGAATAAATTTGGAAATAAATTTGGCACCAAGTCAAAGTCAGGTCATAATGTGCAACTGCTTTGTATCATTTGTGTTGAAGGTACAAATTTGCAATGAATAAATTTACCAAAAACAACACACACAATGAATCTGGGGCCTTCGGGGCTCCCTGAAGGTCTGAGGTCCCAGGGCACTTGCCCTCTTTGCCCAGGTGCTTTTTGTTTTTGTAAGTTATGTGCTAATTATGATAAGCAATTCGTAATAACAATGTGGTTTGATCAGATTAAACTGTCATCACATTTTGATTAAAATGTTGCTAAACTCTAATAACTATAATTGCCTACAATAAACAGATGTTAGTCCACATCGAGGTAAGATTTAATCTGAAGGAAGAGCTTTGTAAATTACTCTAACTGATTATCGGTCATTTGTTTCCTTTACGATTGGGAAAGTATTTTTTGTGAATTAAATCATGTTGAATTTAAATGCCAATTCTTTATAATGAGGGTCTCTAGAGCCCCACCACCACCCCTGAGAGTCTCACTTTAACAACCACCAAAGACTGCAGCCAGGATCAGCACTTAGTGTAGAAATTTCGGAGACCTTACCAGTGGAAACTTAGCATAGATACGTGAGGTCAAATTATTAGAAGGTTTCCTTTGCAGGGTAAGGTAGAGATATTATCCTATGAAAAATCTATTTTTATATCCATGCAAATATGTTTCTTTAATGGCTACAATGAGCTTTTAGCTGCCTGCATGCACGCGCATTATTTCTGATGGGAAGAAAATTATGCCGGGAAATAATACCCACAGATATTTCAGATCCCATCATAAGTCAGAATAAATAAATACTTTACTTTCGTAGTTACAAACAGAAAAAAACACCATAAAGAGGTTGTTACTGTTTCTGATGTCAATGTAGTTACAGTACGTGCGTAGTGAAAAGTAGAAAATTAACCATAGCATCAGGGCTTAAAATAATGAAAACTTTTTTTAAGTTTCCCTAATTTGGTGAAAGAAACAGCCCAATAAAAACACATAATAAAAAAAATAAAGTCACTTTAGGATTGGGAAAAAGCACATATGGCATAATATGGCAGTTTAACAATAAAATATTTAACCTCATACTAAGTGACATAACACATTGATTCATGAAATACATTCCCTCTCTGTCTCCTTCCTGGACATAAGCCTGTACCAGGCCTGTACTTATGTCAACCATGAGTCATGTGATAAGCCTTATGAGATTTAGCACATACACAAAGACAAACAAATCTCTCGCTAACACACACACACACACACACACACACACACACACACACACACACACACACACACACACACACACACACACACACACACACACACACACCTGATCTCACTGAACTCAAACAAACTGGTGGTTTCCAAGTGTTTCAGTGAGAACGACAGTAGCAGGAGAGGAGAGTAGAAGAGGGGAGAAGAGAGGAGAGGAGGGCTTTCAGCCGTGTCATGGGTTTTGTGAGTGTGATGCGGTTCCATGAAATCATGAGACCTGGAAAGGAAGAAACCACAAGACTTCTATTAGCTCCACAATCCAACCTTTCTCTCCCATTAAAAGGAAAAGTCTGAGTGGCAGGATGCTGAGATTTCAGACATAGCTTAGTTGACAGGTTTCTTAAAGCTGTAACCGCCAAAGTACAGCTAACTCACTAATCCACATTATACTTGATAGAAAATGTACACAATAGTTTTATCTAGTACTTATATAGTATTTTCTGAAAATACTGATTATTTCCCTCTTCAAAGCATTTATTTTCAGGCTATCAGGTGTGACAGTTTAATAGTAATCGGCACCCAAGTTGTGATAAACACACTGTACAGGAGAAGAAAGTACAGTAATAGTAGTGGGCAGACAAAACAAGACAAGGATCTTATCTCTCAGACTGAAATCGGCTCTGATTCACCCTCGCAGCCAATCCCTTAATTTCACATTAAGTCCCTGAAAAAACTGACTGTCACTCGGCAACATGGTGATTATGTCTGGGGAAGGGCATTTAGATAACCTGTTGTTTGACTGGATAGGATTTCAGCAGTTGATTTAATCACAGTGACATACAAATTGCCCCTGACTTAGTGGCTCTGTGATTCACTTAGAGGCCAGGAGTCAAGGACCATGACTCAGGCAGGGCTGATCAAGCAGTAATGTGATTAAATCACATCCTCTTTCGAGCTGCAGATTCCTCATGGGTCAGCAGCTCCAAGTGAAGCAAAAAGGAAGGAAACAGCTGGTCCACCAGGATGGATTATTTTACTTCATTTTACTTGGTGTTTTGCAATCCCTTACGGACAGGAAAGCAACTACTCAGTAGTACTAGTCCACAGAAAGTATCAGTCTTTCAAATTTACGACATTTGCTGTTGAAAAGCTGGCAGCCACTCTTTCAAGCTGGTGGCACTCGCTGCAGTTTTCCCTGATTACAGCAGTTCATTTGATTCTCAGAATAGCAAGTTTTTCAAAGGATATTTATTAGCAACAGGCTGTTTTACACCAGCTGCATGTGGACGTGACTGCCGAGCAGCAGCTTCAGGGAGGACAGCCTTGGGAAAAGTCTTGCATAAGAAACCTCAGTGAAAGTTGGAGCAGAGTGTGACCTGCCTCATAAGCTTGCTCTGCCCTCTGCTGGTGGCTGGTGCTGTTATGCACACACTGTGGACAATAATAAAGTTGTGGGCGTGTGTGTGTGTGTGTGTGCGTGCGCGTGTGTGTCTGTGTGTCTGTGTGTTTGTCCGCGTGCATTTGTGTGGTTTTATCTCATCAAGGTGCAACAGCTGTAGCACTAATCCTGACATCGTGACATCCCTCACTTGATGACTTGGAAAGAGTCGACAGGGAACCAGGAAGAAGTTTTAAAACGTTTACAGGCTGCGTTTGTGTCTGCATATGTCATGTGCATATGTGAGGCTTGATTGGAGCGAAGCATTTAATGAACCTCCTGCATTTTCTACATGAACACTTTAATAATTCATCTAATGATAACCACTAAGCATTTTTTTTTTAAATCTTTCATTTTACTTGATTTCATTTCTTTCTAGTATAGTTAAAGTTGACTCCCTTGTTGATATTTTGTCACATTTTATGAATGTGGTTTTTAATTTCACTACAAAAAAACATTAAAACAAAACATAAAGATTAAAAAAGGCCAAAGTTTTGTACTTTTTCTTTGAGTTTAAATTACTGTCTGACAGTCTAAGCCCAATGTAATTTATTTTATTTAGTTTTAGTATTTAGTTCAGCATTTAGTTACAGTGAGTATACAGTGACAAAAGAATCTGTCAAATTTGTCTGCAGTGTATTTCCTTACAGTAATAATAATAACAGCACACAGCAGGTTAACAAAGTGAAAGAAGATTTAGGAAATAGCTCTCTCTGTTGGCTGATGCCAGTATCTACAGTCTAAACCTTTGACCTGCGACACTAAAAAAATGAAATCCCAACACTTTTCCCCGACTCTTTGAGGTCTGTGGAGCACATACGGGTAGAAATGGGAAATGGTTTGGGCTGAGAAGCGACAGAAACACTAGAAAATGCGTGTCCACACACACACACAGATCGGTGTGGACTCATGCATTATGGATACTACCTGCTTGCTTTTTTGTCCTTGCTGCTCTCTTGTCTAGACAGATGGGAAATATTTACCCAGAGTGGCTCCAATTTCCTCCTGAGCAGAAGAAGCAACAGGAGCACTACTGAATAGGATTTCAGTGGTCACACATACACAGCTGCTCCGTAACTTAAATTGGGCCAGTCAGACATACAAACATGTAGTCTTTTCCTGAGTAAGTGCATATTAATTTTATAATACTATAAGTTAATTAATCGACATTTTATATGAGCTCTGCTGTTCACATGGCCATATAAAATACAGTAGGTATGATTCAACCTTTTAAAACACACAGTCCCATCTGTGGGACGTTTTGGCCTTGGCAGCGCTACTTTAGGCGTGTTTTGGTCTGGATTCAATCTTCACACAACCTCGACATCGTTCAAATGACGTATTGCTTGAAAGCTCTAAGTCTCCTGATTCTATCTAGGCAAAGCATTATAGGATCCTCATATCACAGCGGCAGCTGTTGACACAGAATTGGTTCGGATTTGTTGCCGTGGCTCCAAAGTGTTTTCCACACAAAGGTCCTACTACAGGCCTTATATTCACGTTTTTTTTAATTATGTTTTTATAATTAGTAATTTTATAATCATTATATTTAATCAGTCTACAAAATAGAGAAAGAGGAATAAATTAACAGACTTCCAAAGTGTTATTATTGCAACTAAAGGTGTGGCATGGAGCCATTTCTTGTGCCTCCACAACACACATGGGTTATGTTTCAACACTAAAGAATCAGTGCCAAAACGTGACGGGCATTGCATTGGACTCCTCTTAACATTACTGAACCAACTCAATACTTTCAGCGCTATATTGTTTGTATAATCAATGTTCCTCTCCGGTATCTTTCCAGTGTGTAATTCCAAGGCTGACTGGACCGAGCATTGTTGCACACTATTACAATGATCCAGCCTTTATGCTCAACAGTGATCAGGACAGCTGTGCTGATAATATACTGTATTTTACTAAACTACACTTTTTTTTTGTTCAGAGTGATCCCGATCACTATTTTCTGTCTTTTCCTCTTTTGATGTCGTTGCAAGACTGTACATCGAGGTCCCCACCCCCCCCACGCAGAATAAAATCTTAGTATCATTGTTCAGGCTTCCCGAAGCTCCACTGAACAGACAGGCCTTCAAGTACAGAATGTTTGTAAAGGACCCTTAAATGACAGACTGTTACAAATTATATAATCAAAACGTACGGTCAGTCATCCTGATCTTCAGTGATGTGAGCTCTCACATCCGGTGAGGTGGATAAAAATAACAAAAAAAAAAAAAACAGTGGGTCAACCTGCAGATAGCCTGTTTATGAACCTCAGGAGAAAAAGCGGTCTTGTATCTAAAGGGAGAGAAATGTTGCTAGAAACTTAAAGAGAGCTGCTTGTTGGATTGGCATGCTAAACTGTTATTGATAAATAGCCAGTGTGGCTCCTTGAGTAAATTCCTAGTCCACTAGAATAAGCCAATGTCACTGGGAGTAAAGCTAGTGGTCATTCTGTGTCCAGTATACTGTGTCCAATGTGACCAGTAGGAGGCAGTGTGTTACTTTGGTTAAGTAAATTTAACTTTTTCACTTGCAGAGAAGCAAGATTTTAACATCCTCATGCTTTTCACCCGTTTGACATGTTGAAGACGTTCACCAGCACAAGAAACGATGATACCAGTAAGTAAAGCTTTTATTTTGAAATCTATTAGTAGTGGAAATAGCAGTTATTTCAGAGGGTTATGTTAGAATTTCCCCTGTGGGATTAATAAAGTACTCTATCTGTCTATCTATCTATCTATCTCTCTGTCTCTCTATCTATCTGTCTATCTGTCTATCTATCTATCTATCTAACTATCTATCTATCTATCTATCTATCTATCTATCTAGATCTATCTTCATATTTATCTATCTATTTTATATATTTTTACATTCACTATACAACGAGATACACTGCATCTGCTGTTGGGGTAAAAGAGAAAATGACAACAGAATCATTCTTTAGGTTTATGTTGGAATCATCCAAACAAGTCCTATCTAAAGAACAATTACCCAGACCCAGGGCTGTATGGTGGTACATATCAGGTAACTGGTGCAATAGAGGAAACAAAACTGCTTGAACTCTGGCAGAAAATTGTGTGTTCATGTAGGACCGCATTGCTCATAATAGGAGGGAAATAGAGAAAATAGGATTTTGGGGCCTCTAATATTAGATGTCATCACATGCCTATATTTGTACTTTAGTACCAGCAATACTGTCAGAAGTAGCTGTTATTCTTGGCGATGTTTGGAGTGTGCCTCAGAGCATGACACGCGAACGCACACACTCGCTTATTCACACCTGCAGTCCCCCATTTCAGTACTTTGTCATGCTACACTTGCTAAGCTATTTCCATAAATGATTTACAGAATCTGACTTGTCTCCCGAACGAGGATACATTGGGCCACTGAGCTGTGCGAAGCTTTATAATGAAGAGAAACCCTTTCAGAGCTGCCACAATAAGCCTGGCAGTATCCCAGCCTTAAAACTGCGTCACACGAGGAGCAGTATGACTCGACGCGAGAGTCAGACTCTAATTTACCTCCTGTCATTTACGGCTGACACATTCTGACTACTGTCTACAGTACAGTGGGGTCAAAGCTAAGAAAGTGTCTGGAAGTGCTAAATTCAAAGGGCTAAAACGGATTCTATAAAAGAAAAATGACCCCATAGTTCATCTGTGCAAGAAGCTTACTACAACCCATAGTCCTTAACCGTGTGTTTATTATTGTTAGTAGTTCACATTTTGAAATCCTCTTATTCGTTTTTCTTGCAGAGAGTTAAATGAGAAGATTAATACCGCTTTCACATCTGTCTTTTAAATATGAAACTAGAGCCGGCGTACAGTTAGCTTAGCTTAGCATAAAGACTTGAAGCAGGGGGGGAGTGGCCTGTAAAGCTCGCCAATGAACATGTTATATTTTGTTTGTTCTATCCATGCAAAAGCCGAAATGTAAAAATGAGAAGTTGTGCTTTTACAGGCAGTTACATGTTACGTTTTTGCTAAGTCCAGCTATTGCTTTAACAACCAACTGAAATTTTACATGCCTCAAATTAGTCACGTATTGTGCTGTGACTGGGGGCTAAAGCTTTTGGTGACAATCGTCTCTATGTACGGCAACACGCTTCCTCAGGCTCGAGAGTCTAAATCCGCGGTTTAACGTATTTCGTAATTAGGAGAAACTACCGCGTGCAAGCACCCACACCGGACAGATGACATCCTTAAAAGAAGACGAGTCCTCGGCAGGTTCACTGCGCCAGCTTGCAAGGCCTTGCCAGTGACAGAGCTGGCTCTTCTCTCCTCACTGTAGTAGAACAGCCCTCTACAGACACCAGCATCCACCACGCTGAAAGCACAGGGAGCATCCTCCATAGCCAGCATCGCAACGGAGGGAGAGAGAGCAAGCCCTTCCAGATCCAGGGGCATAGGCAGAGCCAGGTTTGGACCGGAGTCTCTATTGGAATTCCTCAGCACCTGCGCTCCAGTTAGCAAATACCATTTAAACACTGCACTATTTGGTTATCACCTGGACTGATTAAATGTGCAGATGGAATTCATACTCCGTGTGACTGTGGCCCTGAGGCCCTGAGACTTTTCGTAGTTTCATGGTTTATATGGCCGGTTTGCTTGTTGCAGTCCGTTTAAGTTTACCGGAAACACATATGTAAGATCACAACCAGCCAACGCTTATTTCACCTCACAATCGGAGGATGTCTTTAGTTCTCTGCACACTGTCTTCTCAGTATACAGTGCGTCAGGGTGGGTGGAAAAAATAGAGTATAGCAGTGCATGTGTGCTTCCTCTCCTCCCCCCAATCCCGTTTTAAAGACAACGGAGCAGAACGACAGCGAGCGGCGGCCTGAAATACAGCTCATTTGTCAGTGACACTGGAATACTTTGACCTTCCCAAGAAAAGCAGGCTTTGCCAACTCAGCGGTTTCCTTTCTAGTCAAATTACAGTCGTCATCCGCATGAGTGAGAATGGCTCCCCTCATTTCGACGACTGAGAAGCACAGCACACAACAGGCAGTTTGCCAATGATGAGCTGAGGCATAGCAGGAGACCTATGGATACTTCTGGCCACTCTGTAAACGCTTTAAGTCAGTAAATACTGGACGAGGAATCCCAGTTGCTCTTCCTGCCGTCAACCACCCCACCACACCAGCCCACTTTAAAAGGGTTTTTTTTGTGTGTGTGTGTGAACTCTTTCCTTATCCTTGTTGAGGGTTTAAGGACAGAGGGTGTCTTATGTTAAGATTGTAAAGAACTCTGAGGAAAATTCGTGGTTTTGGGCTTCATAACAACATGGACTTAATTTGACATCCTGTCACTTTTCTTGTTTTTTTTTTTAATATTCACTGACTTTTGACATGCTGTTTATACATAGCTGCTAGCAGCATTGGTGCAAATGTGCAGAGTATAGCTAGGTTGACTAGAAGCTAAGGTTGAATAAATAACAAATGGCAGCTGTGCAAAATACAAGAACTGTCAGTCTCTGTTTAAAAAAAAAACAACCAAAAAAACCCATTTGATTACTCAGGGCTATGAATAAACAACCAGTAGGCTACACTGCTGCACTGTCGTCAAATATGATGTTCCTCTCTTTCTCTCTCTGTTAATGTCTGTGATGTGCCCCCCCCCCCCCAACAACAGGTTAGGTGTTACGATTTCACCTGTCTAGCTGATCACACTGTAATCACTACTGCTGATCGAGATTTTTCTCCTTATTGCTGTTGTTCAGCTCAGGCTGCCTTTGGACTCGGTCACTATCAGCGCTAGTAAAACAAAAAACTATACGGTGCAATGTAGGAACAAACCAAAGAGAAATACAACGAGACAATTCGCATCTGCATTTATTTCAGATATGACCAAATGTACACAGTGGATCACAGGTGCTACTAACATCAAGGAGGGATCTGCTCCACTTAAGTGTCCCATGCCGCCTTACTGGCATGACTTAAGTCAATACTAGGGCTGGTACTGTCATTAAATGTAACGCAGCCACCGTTAATGTCATTAATCACCCCTGTATGTGACAAGTCAAAATGTCTGCCATGAGAAAGGCCTAAAGGGACAGTCTACCTCCCTCCATGGTGATGAACATTTCAGAAAGCAAAAAAGAAACTCATTAAACAACTGTAATTTTACAGTGCCCCATATTTTAAATATACTGTGGCGGTTTTGGTAGTTAGCAAGCTTAGAGGGTAATTACACTAGCAGTGGCTCTGTCGCATTTAAGTGACTTGAGAAACCGTGCAAGTCAGACACGGTGCACATTACCAGGGACCTGCAACTGGCAAAATCAGATTCATGACACTGGTGCTTTTTGGCTGTGACATGTCAAAGTGTCAAGTGTGCAAAAGGTCTATCCATTGACTAATAATAGCACTGTCATTTGGAAGATAAAATGTAAAATGTATAATATGTAATACGTTCTTAAACATATCACTGATTTATACTGCTTACATACGATGGAGCACTGTTGTGAGCATGAGATAAGTGACCCTAACTCATTATATCCTGTATATTCTGGTAGAAGGCTAACTATGGATTTTCTCTGAGAAACTGTGCTCTTACCACTCTCCTTGTCCCTGTGGATGACACAGGCTTTGACTATTAATAAGCCACAACACGAGCCGTATGCCTTTGCACGAGCTTCGACAGCACACTGGTCTTGAGGAAACTTGTGGGGGAAAACTAACAAACTGAAAAAAGACTCCTCTCATAATGATTCTCTTCCACCGTCATTCGCTGAATCAGTCACTGGAGTATGTACTGAAGGTGCAGACTTTACTTGCAGCAGCTCCGAATCAGAAGTCCTCCTCTCCTCTTATAAACTGTCAGCAGTCCTCCGAAGGTTAAGAGGCATCTGCAGATCCACAGTTCACATGCAGTTATACGAAAAAAGGAAAAAAAAGAAAAGGAAATTCTGCAAATTTATAGACCCACAGCTTCTTCTTCTCGATGATGCATGTATATGTACAGTGTGTGAATATGAGTGCATAAACATGCCTCTGACTGTGTTCACTCAGTATAGCCTAAGAGATACTATATAAGATATGCCATAGAGGCTTTTCTTCAGTCTGCAGTTGGACCCTTTCAGTTTTAATCTTAATTAAATAACACAGAGGACCAAGACCAATAGCTTGGGGGCATACACCGACACTTTCAATGACATTGTGCTGGACCGTTACCAGGATGGTGATAAATTCCATATATTCAGTTACTGTAAATAACCTGATTTCACTAAGACGGTCTCTTTATCCTACAGTGCGTGTCTGTCCATGGTGTGAGGAAAGCTGAAATCCTGACCTGCCACAGGGCTACAAACTCCACTTCACAGTTTCTAAATGGCATCACATTTACTTTTTAGTAATAATCTTTTGCCCAGTTGTTGCTATGAATGACCTGCTTTTGTCTTTTCCTTCTAGTATGCTTGTATTTTAAAATGTACTTTTGAATCTAATATTCAAAAATACATGGCCAAATGTAAAATTTATATATGGATTTAATTTCGAATAAGTTGTCCAAACAACTGTCAGGAATGTGAATTACTGAATAAATAAAAGATGGCTTGTGTGGCCATGTCATTTTTTTACGTTTTTACTTTTTTAAGATGAAACAGAGCATTTTTACATGTTTTTACTTTTTAAGATGCCTCTAATTTATGAAGTTTGCTAATTGATCAGCTTTGCTGTTGCTGCTTGTCTTGCTAGACTTATAAATTAGGGTTTCAGTTATTTTTTGGAGTATTGGGGGTGACGGAAAAAGCTGTAAACAAAACTCTTGACGAATTAGAACTTTAAAGGCTGATATGGTGAGCGTATTAGCAAACAATTGCCAAAGTACGCATCCAGCAGACATTTCACGACATTACCATTCATTTGGAGTTGTGATGTATGTAAGATGAATCTAGCATTCACTCTCCTTTTAGCTCCGTTTTGGTCTTCACCAAGTCCTAAAATAAGTATCTGGCTCTTTGGCAACTAAATGCTCCACTATGTTCACCAGCTAGTCGCCAACTTCTTCTGTCTGCTGTTTGGTGAGTTTATTACGGCTTTTCTGCTGAAAACCGCTGCCTGCTGTGTGGGAAAACGAGGTAGATGAGAATGGCGAGACAGAAATAGGGAAGGCGTGGTTTATAAAACCAAAACAATGAGATGGAAGATGCTAAAATGCTCCGAAGAGCTGCAGGAGCTGAACTGGTTGATAATTCAGCGTTTATCAATCTCAGTTACCCCTTTGCATATATTATTGTGATCCATTGTTAATATAACAAATGTTGATTATGCTGCGTTAACAGTAATATACAGTACTTGTCAGTAACCTACATAGAGTAACATTATACATTAAAAGTGGAACCTGACTCCGGCTGATCCCATAGTATTTCAGGGAGAAAGATAAAATGTTTAAATTGTGTGTGGATTGAATATTGAAATAGGTAAGTGAATAATGACTCAAAAAGCTCCTGAGCTGGTCATTTTATGGTGTGTTTCAACCGTGTTAATTTGGCCATTTTGTTCTCTAGCTTGTGTTAGACATTTCTAGCACCTACTGGACATGGAAGGATCAAAAATACTCTATAATAGGTATAGAGCTGGATAGGATACCACTATTAGTGTCCTTTCTGCCATACTCTGCCGCAATCGGTAAAGTGTTTGCTCATCTGGGTGAGTAGGAAACTGGAGGTCTGGTGATTACGCTGGGCCAGTAATGGCTGCAGTGGGCCTGGAAGCACCTAATATTACAGTAAGTACAACAAAAGCAGCCCAGATGGATATGACAAAGCAGTGTGCAAACTAATAGGACGAAACAGTGTCCTCTCCTTCCTTTGCACAAACTAATGGCTGCTTGTTATGGAAGTAATTAAGAGAGGGATTCATTTATGGCTTTAACCTGTCAGGTCAATCCAGATGCATAGTTGAGCCAGGGATACACTGTAGCAGCCAGATTCACCACCCGAGGAATCCCCAGCTGTGAGTCATACACGGGTTTATTGTTGTATGAGACATGAGGGAGTGGGAGGGAAAGCTGCCCAGCAGAAATCTCTGATTCCCTTCACTGCTCATCTGCCTCATTTTTTGAAAAAGGAACCCTCAGTGTAGTGGAAATCAGCTCTGATCAACGTCAACGAAGAGATGTTGACACAAAACAAAGACAGCTCACAATATTTCCATCGCATACATCTTTTTTTCCCACCTTTCACATGTCTGGCTGAGCATTTTTAAGTGTCATATAAGCTCCTTTTAAATATATGCCCTGATTTTGTTTCCTCCTTTGCTTTTTTTCTTTCACCCTTAGTATGGGCAAACCTAGCTCGCGCTGCTATTCTCGGCAGCACTTTGAGATCTTTGAAAGGTTCATTCTGACATTGGCGCTCAATAGGTTCACAGCCAACATTTCCAAGTATTTTTTTGTCACATTTATTAGACATCAGTGCAACATAATTGCGTAATTAAGTCAATGTAGTTTTAAATATGATGCATACAATATATTCCCCTTACATTGTTGGGTTGGAAATTGTTGGCAATTGTTCTTTGAGGACTGCATTTTCAGACCATCTTTCAGTAAACTGTAGCCCCTCTCAAAAACACAAGAGTTACAGAAGAGTTGATGGATACGGTTAATTATATGACAATATTTTATTTCAAAGAAAGTTTCAAAAGGGTCAAAGCTTGGGAAGATGTTGCCTCAGCTGTAGAAGGACATTGTAAATACAGCCTTCTTGGGGTATTGTTTATTAACTACTGGCCCATGTAGAGATGCACTTCTGGTGTGAATAGCTCAGCTGCTAATTGTGCACATAGATCACGTATCCATTCCATTTCTGGCCTCAACATACCCTTCAGCATTTAAGGACACCCCCCAGCTCATTGCCTTTTGGGGATTTTTGGGAAACTTCCTAACCACCCCAGTGACCTTGGGTAATGCAACCGGCTTTGTTTTAGAAAAAAGTGGCACGGTGAACGATGAGACTGTGTCTATCAGGTAAGCAGTTTTTATCATTATTTGAGAATTACTGCAGAGTTATGGCCCACGTTCTGTTGATGTCTTCACCGCCATCGTTGTCACTGCCATATGGTCTGCAATAAATAAAAGGAGCGCTCCTGATGTACCGGCAAGAATGTTAAAGCTCTAAAGCACATTAGAGCATAGCCTTTAAAGTACAGGCTTTTTATGCTCACACATCACACGTTCAAAGCCATGGTCGAGCAAATTGGATCAAAATGTGTTTTTGTCCAAGTTCAAACTGGCAATTGACTTGAAAATCGTACGCAATATCAGAGATCCTTGTAATAAGGTGTCCTGAGTGACTGTGAGTAATATGTTGGGCCTTCTGGAGAAACATTGTCTTTCACTTTTACTCCAAGATTACTTTTACCAACAACACCAACAATGACCAGCGAAAGGTCAGGAAAAATCAAGTGTATTTATTTATTAAGTTAGTTAGTTAGTTAGTTTTTTATTCATACCATAAGGGTCAAACGTGTTAAGTGTGTTACTTCCCTGCAAATTGGGACTTTCTTTCTGTGCCACAGAAATGATCTATAGCTGTCTTGTTCTAAATTTGGGTTTGCACCACGAAAGATTCTCTTGCAGATTACAGTATTTTGTTCACCAACGCTGGCTCTGACCAGCGTTAGTGAACACAATGATTGATCGTTGGTGGTTGGTGATTGATCGCTGGTGAGTAAACAAGTCCTGGAGGCTATCGGAGTTTAGAATATGTTAGCGGCTCTGTCTAGCTCTTTGTTGGATCTGGGGAAGTTTACAATCAAGCAACTCCACCCAACATTGGCAAAAACTTTGCTTATATCCACATTGTTTTCTCAAGTAATGTTAAAAGTGAAAACAGGCTAATGAGCCAAATAGGGTTATATTGGAATGGAACAACAGTCTAATCTTACATTTTTCATGCATGTGCTACTAACTAGCTCTAGACTGCAAAACAAGAACAATGCTGACTTCCATGTCTTCTAGATGGATCATCAGCTGGGGATGATGCCAACTTTTATCCTGGGACATGCAGGCGTAGCCTAACACTTTTAGCACAATATCACGTATGTAGCCTTTATATGCATATTTATGACACCTTTTAAAGGATTTTTGTTTTAAATGTCAGCTGCCTGGGGACATTAAAAAGTCGGCCAGAGACACTGTCACCGACCAACTCATTAACTGACTTTGAAACTGCTTATGTGCTGTGCAAGAACTAGAAAGCTTGACAGACGTGGCAGTATAAGGTTGACAGGGCTTAGAAAAGGGTTAGTTTCAGCTGCAATCCATTTATTCTGTCACGCGTTGTCTCTCAGATCACCTTTACAATGCTTCTTTTCCCCAGTGACAATGAGGACCAACGTACGGTGACGATTACAGTGATCCTCCTGACTGTGTACCTCCACTGTCTCCTTCTTCACTGTCTTCAAAGATGACTCTGCTGTTTTTCCATCTACCTCTTGCTGAGTCACAATGACAGAAGAAGTACAATGTCTTTGACACTCACCAGGAAATTGGCCAGTGACTCTGGCACAATATGACTGCAGATTGCTTTTCGCCTGTTGTTCCTCTAAGCCGTTGCCATATGACATCAGTAGACCGCGAGGTTGTTAGAGGAGAGCTTGAATAGCATCGTAATAGGATTACCCTTGTCATATGCAGTTATTTCCGGTAGAGCTCTGCACTGTACTACTGGCCCCTGTGCATTGATTCAATTACATATATACATAAAAAACTCACACACCACACGAACACACAAGGGCAAACACACGCTTGTAACAAAACGTGTCCATTTATGATATTCACACACCACTGCTATAACCTCTTTAAAAGGTGGTGGCTGACAGGAAAATATAAGTAATGGATTGAAAAGTGCCTTCCCTCTCCACTGGCTTCTACCCCTGATGTTAGACAGTATATCGCTCCGTTTTCTGCTCCCACTTTGTTTACCAATCTACCACTGTTAAGCATTTGTGGTCTCTTTTTTAACCCCAACCTTAGGTTCTCTTGTATCACTTTCTCGTCTCCCATGGACAATAAATCAAACATGAATCCTTGTGAGTGATAATCAATCATTCATAGTGCTGCTGTCACTCTACGCTTCATATTTCACCCTGAGGTGTGCAACCTTCTTGACCAAGCTCTCCTGAATAATATCTAGCCAAAAAACGGATTCTAATTCAATCGCTGAACAGGCTATTCAATTGTCAGTAATCGTATTAACTGAAGCTCCTGTGTTTGTGAAGTGAGTACAGGTCAGTATACAGTTTAAGGTGCAATACATTTGAGGTGAGGGGACAGTATTTAAAGTCAAACTGAAATTTGAATTCTCCTAATTTTTTGTGTTGGGAATTATGAATTGTAAATATACTGCAGCCATTGTACGTACTTTTCCATTTTTTAAGATTTGCAGAGACAGGATTCCAGTTTATATTAGATTATGAATAGTAAACACCAGTAAACACCATGATTCATTTTTTTAGAAAGACTGATGTAAGAAATGTTTAATGAGAGATCGCACCGGCTTAGAAAGGCTATTGGAAACGACGTCAGGACTGTGACTTTAGTCCATAAACTTTTTACAAAACTTTTTTCCCATTTTTCAAAGATGCCACATAAAGTTGGTGACAAATCGTTGAAAATTTCAGCTCCTCTGTTCTTTTAAAGGGTTTAACATTTGGGAGGATCATTGGTGCTTTTAAGTTTATGTTCCACTTGGAAACTGAAAGCTAGCAAGCTAGGCTAACTAGCCTTCACTTGGAAAGCGGAAGCTACTAAGCCGAGTGCTAAAGTTAGCACTGATTCCCAGCAGACGTTACTTTTCGTTAATGTTATTTCAACACCTGCTGAGTAATTGGCAGCCACTGCACCCTCAGTGCTGTGGTTGGTCTTCATTATAGAAAGGAAAGGAGGGGGGCTAGCTAGCATCGGCTGTCTCTCTTTCATGGGTCCAGATGTTGTGATGGCAGATGACCACACTGTCAAAACTCAGAGCAATTAATAATGCTTGTCCTGTAACCTCAGCACTCCAGACATTATGTAGTGATTCAAATCCTGACACAAGTCGATGCACAGAGTAACATATGGAGTCAGTCAGAACCAAAAATTCATGCCCCTTGGAAACACTACAAGGCATTAACCCTGCAGAAATGTTTTGTGTATTTTTATGTTTGTGGTAATAAACCCCATCTGGTAACATCGACTCATCACTGTAATATGGAAACTCTCGTTAACGCTCATTTAGTGGCTTTTAAAAGCTGTTTGAATAAGAAGATAAAGAACCTACATTCATCTGCTTGTCAGGCCTTGTTTAAGGTTTTAACCTTTCTTAAGGCTGCTATAATCAATATCTATATATTAACAATGGATCAAACGACTATTTATAATGTGAAAAGGTGTCACTCATAGTGATGAGCCCAAAGAGAATTATCACCCACCTCTGCAGTTCAGCACAGCTCTATTGTAGCATCTTTCAGTTATTTTTATTTTTATTTTTTTTTGGTTTGACAGCCCACAACTTTACTGGACGTTTTGAATCACTCTCAGCACTGTTATCGGTCTATTTTTCCCGGTGCAGCAGGCAGCTGTTTTCAGCGAGAAAGCTCGTATACTACCGGCGCAGCACCAAAGGGCATACAAAGTTAACGATGAGCCAGTGAACATAGTGGCGGAACAAAAACGCAGCTAAAAGGAGAGTGAATATGGATTTGCAAGGTGGCCAGAAACATGAGTCATCGCTCTGTGTCTGCTGGATGTGTAAATAGGCAAATCTTTGCTAACGCATTCCCCATATCAACTTTACAAGGTCATAATACAGCCTAATGCTGTAGGAATTGCATTTATAATGGGCAAATCGGTATTTCACTATTTACGTCCAAAGCCAAACATTTGGTGCCAATGCAGGAAAGTAGGGTGCCCCATACGGGGAGCAGGAGACCAGCGTTTGCGTCCTGTCACAGCTTCTATTATTGACAGTAAGTTTATTAGCCATAATCACGATCTTACCTTACCCGTTGCCATACCATAGCTGCAATGTGCAGTCGCAGTCCAAAGCAAGAGTATGAAAATTGTGGCATTGGATGCAGGGAAACCTTGGCATCAAACATAATTCAGTAATTCGCAGAATCTTTTAATATTGACATTCTTCTCTGGTGACAGGTTTCGATAATATGTCAGTGTTGTGTTTATGGCTTTTTTTGCTTCCCCCCAGTTGCCAAAAAAAATCGATTAATACAGGTTTAAACTCGATAAGCCGTCATAATACTTTCTCTTCCTTTCATGAATTGCTCCTTCTTTATGAGAACACTTCTGAAAGGTCGTTCTTCACTTGCTACCGAACACATTTTCAGAGTGAGGTGACATGTGCTTTGGCTTTAACGTTATACAGTTAGTATGACAGTGTAATCAAGTGTGTCTGGATATGGAACAATATGTGGAGGAGGAGGAGGAGGAGTCATGCACAGGACCGGTAATGAGACAAACTGATTAAAAACAAAGGAACAACACTGATGTCGGATGGATTTAACTGGCCAGGTTGAAACAGACTGAGAGGAAAAAAATCAAGAGGTGGAGGAGATAAAAACAGAACATATTATATCATAATTTCTGTACTGGTGGCAAATGTTATGTACAATAAGACTCAGTGTGTTAGTTCTTTCTTTCTTTCTTTCTTTCTTTCTTCCCACCTGTCTCTTCCCCCAACCTCTGGCTGACAAGGAGGGGCAAAACAATTAACATCACTGTCACTATCCATCTATTATCCTCCATCCTAATGGAAGATGACAAATTATGTAATGCGATATAGGATGCTATGGCCCACTTCCTAAACCCTCGTGCGTGTGTGTGCGTGTGTGTGTGTGTGTGTGTGCGTGTGCGTGTGCGTGTGTGTGTGTGTGTGTGTGTGTGAGGGAGTAGGAGGGTAAGAGAGAGGGAGATGGAGCGAATAGGGCAAAGAAGTTTCCACCATTCACCCTGCAAGTGGTTTTTACAACTCAGATATTAAACTGGCCCTTTGCAGTTTTGTGTTACTGTATCTAAGGCATCAGAGGGGAATCGCACGGATAAAGAACAACATTCACTTCAGTGGTCACTTGACATAAAATGTCATCAGTATAACTTGCTTGACAGGGAATAAACGACAAGTGGAGTGAGGCTACTGTGAGGGCTGCATGAGAGGCCCAGCACATTGCCGCTGTTATACTCGCAACCATCTGAGACAGAAGCATGGGTGGTTCATCCATGTTACTGTGGATTGTCCAGTGATAGGGGGGTGCTGTTTCTGGGGAGAGATGTTACCGTAGAAAAAATGTAGAAAAATGTCCTGAGAGTTGCACAGCATGAAATACTCGAAACATTTAGAGGTCCGCACCCCATAGACACCTCGGGAGAGTAGCGCTTGAACTTGTCTTTACGCTAAAATAAGCTAAACTAAGCTCAGCAAAGCTAAGCTAAGCTAAAGTAAACTAGGCTAAAATAAGCCAAAATAAAATAAGCTAAGCTAAGCTTATCGACTCCTAGGTCCAGCTTCATAGTTGATGCACAAACATGAGTGTGTTATTGATCCTCTCCTCTCACTCTTGGCAAGAAAGTAAATAAGCATATCTCCAAATAATGTCATGCTATTTCTTTACAGGTTCCTGCAACAGTCACTTCCTGCAGAACGTTTCCTGAAACCTTTTCCAGGTAGCTCTTACCCCCTGACTGTTTTGCCCTGACTGCTCTACTCTCTCCACCTCTTTCCCTGTACTTCACATTTAGCAACTCCAGAGGATGTTGCACAAGCAACCCCCCCCCCCCCCGAGTTTTATGAATAACCATTTGTATATCAATTCTGCTCTTGTCTGTGCTCGCAAAAACTCCGACTAGTCCACAGGTCAACTCTATAACCTGAGTGTGATCACATGTTGCGTTGACTGATGTGCCCCGGCTATACTGCTGCCCACACTTGCCTCATTACATTAAGTTTCACATGACACTCACTCAAGCACGCACTTGACAGCATCTATACGCCCACATACACACAGATGTCACTTGCAGTGCTTGTAGGTAGAGACCTCCAGAGATGGTATTTTTCTCTTTGCCGATCTTTCATTTGTTCAAGTGATGGCAAAAGAAAGGGAACGACGGTAGAAAGGTTACAGCCCCGAAGCATTTTCCAGCATCATCAGGTTCATGTCATACAGGGTTGTTTGGTTCTTTTAATGCTCAGAAAAAGAGACTGTGAGACTGTATTTGTACCTGCATGGAGAGGAAACAGTTATTACTCAGGACAATGATAATGGTTAGATAGTAAAGTAAGATGATGGTAAGCGGTACAATAAAGGGAATTTCTGATACTCAACCAAAAAAGTGTATCTGATTGCTTTGTGCTTGCAGATTCTCCGTTCCCCTATGTGATCAAACCACAATATAATGTCACTTAAACAGTCCAGTGTCATAATACATATATATGGTGATGTAGCTCGGAAATTTTGCACCAAAGCATCGGGTAGTAAACTAATGCAAATAGTAAAATGACCAATAGTTGGTTCCGAATCAGTTATGTTGTATAAGAAACAAACAAACAAAATTTCATGCCTCTAAAATAAGCTTTTGCGTCATTTCTTCTCCGAGGAGCAAAAGGACTTGACTCTTTGGCATTTGCAGAAGGTTTGTAGACAAAAGTATCTGCTCCCAGTGGGGTTTGGAGACGTGACACATAAAAGATCACAGGGCAAAGGCAAATCAGGCTGTTGTCATGGAACTTTCCGGGATACAGAAAAGGAATAGATATCAAAAACGGCATTTCCACCGGCTCATTGACTGTATTTATTTTATCCTCCATCACGGTCGGCGGAGCTCAGGTGTGCCTGCTGATCGAAAGCACTCATTATGGTATTGCTCTGTTTTTTATATTTGCAGACACAGAAATAAACGGTGACATACTAACGTGTGATAACAAGGAACGGCACTGAGGCTGCTATTATTGGGATCACTGTGACATGCCTGAAAAACCTCAAAAACACACACATTTCAAGTAGAGCCACAGAGGGATGCTTTTATTAACAAGAAGCTGCAAATTTCTTTTCACACATAGAATAAATCCAACCATAATTCCGCCTCTTAACTCCTCCTCTCCGTCTTTGAACGTTGCCGCCCCCCTCTGAACTGATAGCCCTCCTCTCATCCTCCCGCAGGCTCCTCCTCCTCCTCCGCCGCAACCCTTCACCCCTATGTGTTGAGAAATGTGATTAACCTTGCCTTAACCTGCCAGGAGGATTCCAGATGCCATTTGTCTTGTTACTTAACACACCGCTCAACAGAACCTCGACCCTCCCAGGCTCTTTCACGCAGCTCTATTGGAAGGTGGAAGCGGCAGCCGGAGATGAGCCCACTGCAGCCTGTTGGGCCTTATAAGCAGCTCTATTGACCAGCATCTAAAAGAGTTAAAAGGAAGTTTGCTGTTCTGAGAGTAAAATCGTATTCGTTGTTGACATCATCAAAGCAAAATCGTAGCTCGTAGCTAATGATTTTAGTAAAGTTTAGTATGTTAATTCCTACCTGGACTGGAGCTTGTCCATTACTTTGTATGAATCAGTCTTTTTCCCAAGAACTTACTCAGTGGTTTGGAAGTCATGGTAAAAACAGGTAATTACCTACCTCCCAGAATACATTTTTCAAAGGTGTATGTGTGTTTGTGTGTGTGTGTGTGTGTGTGTGTGTGTGTGTGTGTGTGTGTGTGTGCAATGTACGAGCAGGAAGATGAGTAGAGTGTGTAATTACAGGGAAAACCAAGTAGTGCTTCCTGACGCATTCTAAAGCAGCCCTTTTAAACAACTCCCTTTGTTTTTTACGCATGAAATTATGGGCCCACCGAGGCGTATAATTAGAAATCAATTAAACTACATATCACACATCCAACTAAACTGCTCAAAACAATTTCATAGTATATTATCTAAGTGTACTCCCCAAAGGCTGTAATATTGAGAGGTTATGAGAAGAGCGCAAAAATGTCAAGTTTATTCATAAGTATTGAACAGGATATGAGGACTGTTATGTGCATAAATTAGCGCCTATTTAAGGTGGCAATGAGTATGTTTATAGTAATAGTTCAAATCAAAGTGATTGTGTGGATGCTTGTGTGGATGATGTGACAGTCAGTCGCCATACAGATGTGTGCATCTGTATGTATGAAGCAGGTGATTGTATACAGCTAGACAAGCATTACATTAAAATACCCTCAGACAGACAGCGGGTAGGTCATACGTGTGATTTTGAAGTTGATACCGTGTAAATGTAAATGTAAATGTAAATGCAGTTGCGATGTGTGGTGTGTGTATGTGTGTGTTAGGGTTGGAGATGGCCAAGGACCAAATATGTTGGATCCTGCAGTTTCCATAATTCAACACGATAGCGCCTTTCCTCGGCAGCCTGGTATCCCTGGAAATGATGCCGACATTGGACGTACGGTGATTGGGGCCTGTTTCATCAAATCTGCAATACGAATACCGGGGCTCACACCAGGAGATCATTTCTTCTCGTGTTACTTTTGTCATTTTTCCCTGAAAAACGCAAAAGAAATTCCCGGGATCCATGCAAAAGCACGTGAGAGCCCTATAGGACTTGCAAATTTGATCTGCAATATGCCGGCGACGATCAATTGGTGAGACATGACGCTTCCACCACCACAAACTGTGTGGGAGCGGTTTTGCAAATTGCTTTTTGTGAAACGGGCCCTTGTACCTCACATTGTGCTGTGGATCCAATGCCAGTGGCCTGTGTCAACCCAGGAAGTAACTTGACCGTTACATACTGAAGCGAAGACGACTGGAAGACGTTGTAGTCTGTCAGCTGTGTAGCAAACCCGACTTTCATGCAGTAGAGTTCGTCACTGTCACAGAGCCCCAATCCCCACGTGTCTTTTCAGTAACCATAACCACAATCTTTCCCTAAACTTAAACAGCAGTTTCACTTTCCCCACCCTGACCGTACCCCAACTATACCTTACGTGTCTCGTAGTCACAATCTGTCCCAAAATATTGTAGTAAGTGAAAACTTTTAAAAAACTGTTACTGGATATAAAATAAAAAACAACAACCCACAAAACAAAACAAAGGACAACAAAAAACATGGTTACTGAACATGATGCAGGTTTTTGCAGAATCGTCAAATACTGCCCTTAAACCTTTCCATCCTGGTAAACGCCCACATCTTTCAAACTTCTTGCCCCACTTTGTGAAAGCGGGCCCTCTGTCCGATATCCGAAGCCTCAAGCCTAGTCCGGGACAGCCCTGAGCCCAGAGCCACACAGGCCATTACCCCACTGTTTTCGAAAGGCTGAGTAGTAAACCTCGAGACACCTGAAGTGATGTCTGTGTGCAGAGTTGGTGGCGTTGCCCTCTAATAATAAATGCCCAGGCCTGTTAGGGGGGGGACTGACCAGTCGGAGGCAACACCCTTCACCTAGACCCTTCCAGGGGGGACTTTATTCATTGTGAGTTTCACAGCTTGTTTGCTATTATTCTGTCCATTGCGTTAATATCACCACAGTCATGTCCACTGCATGTTCGGCCTTAACAATAAGGCCTTGTTTTGCCGGAGCCCGCAGAGCTTAGAGATCTCGCTGTCCCCCCCTTGCCGTTTTTCTCTCCAGTATCATTCTCTGTGTCCACCCACTCACCCACTCGCATCTCGTGTATGAGCATATTCATGACTGATCCAAAAAAACGAGAGTTAAAAGGAAAAGGGAGATAATAGACAAACAAGGGATCATCACTCTGTTAGAATGTATCAGTCTGAATGCCCAGACCAGGATTTCTAACATCAAGAAGAGAGCTCGTGTTATGTTAATGCAGGAACAAATTGGCGGCAGCTGAGTACTTTTGTGTTGTGCACATGTGTGCGTGTGTGCAGGCATGTCCTGATACGAATAATGTGTGTGTGTGTGTGTGTGTTTGGTTTCAGTCATTTCATTCCTCGAATTAGGCAACAGCTGCTGGATAGAAATGCAAATTTGCCTTGAATGAGTGAGAGGGACGTCCTTCCAGGCTTCCTTCCTCACTCCTTGAGATTTCCCCCGTAATGGTTATTTCTGGGAGCAGAGGAGAGAGGAGTGCTCGTTCGCTGGAGTTGGCAATGGCCCCTCTCCAGACGCGCAGAATAGCTTGGCTTTTCGGGGGCTGCTTGCTCGCCCTGCCCAGGCGTCCGCATTGAACTCTTTTGGCGCCGACTGGCAGCCATCGTGAAGTACAAGCCCTAAACAGATACAAAGACACTGGCTGATTAATTGATAATGAAAATGACTGTTGATGGAAGCCCTCATTGATGCCAGCAGTAATTGCTTGGTGAGATGTATTTTAAAGTCGTTTTGAGCCATAAAAATCTTGATTCTAATCCACTCAGGTGATGGTTAAGTTGAACTCTGGGTCTGGGCAGTATAGTCGTACCCCGGTGGTTTTGAACTGATGTGGCAGATCCAGCAACAGTCCGTCATCCCTCAGTAAACTTCTCCCCAGGAGCCACGTCTCAGCCCTCACCGCTGCTCTTCTTTGTTCTCATTCCACATTCAGGCTCAGCGGTCCGCCAGCCATCCTGCACCACTGAGCCTCGCCGTACGGAAATGCTCACTATTGTCCGTGGGATTCAGGCCTACTATTTGATTTCAGTCTGCCCATCGCTCCAGCTCCCCCCCCCCCCCCCCCCCATCCTCCTTCACCCCTCCACCCCCGCCCACTCCCTCACACTCACGCTTCCCACCTCCCCTCAGCCTCCCAGCCTCTCGCGTCTTCCTCGGACTGCAGCAGAGAAACCGCTGCGTCGAGGAGCAGGAGAAACAAGGAAACCTCGGCGCGATGCTGTGTAGAGAGCGGACGCCTCAGATTCATCGAGCTCAATATGACGGATCTGGTCCTCTCTGCTAGGTTGTAAGTGTTTCCTTTCTCTTCTTATCATATGTGCCAAACTGTAACTTCATCTTCCTCCGCACTCCGCTTCAGTGTGACATAGATCTTATCATTATCCGCCCGTTTGGATCATTGAATGTGCAAAATGGAAACAGGAGATGTCGGATGAGCCAGATTAGAAAATGCTTTTTTTTTTTTTTTTTTTTTTTTTGGAGTGGCAATACAGTTATGAATAAACCCTGTGTGCGCATGATTGACTGAAAAGTTGGAGAACTTTCTAAGTTGTCCAGGATGAGCATCACTAACCGTGCTTGGAATAAAAAAATTCGCACCTCATGAACGAGATCAGAATAGGTCTTCATGCAGAGCATCTTCCGGGGCATGCACCTGCTTAATTCGCCTTAGTTCTTTTGGCAAAGTTTACATGAAATAGAGCAAAAGGCCCAAAAAACACTGATTCACCAGCTACGATGTGACTTTTCGGGTCTTATGTGTGTGTGTGTGTGTGTGTGTGTGTGTGTGTGTGTGTGTGTGTGTCGGTAGTGGTGATGCTGTTGAGGGGGGGGTGTCACAGTACAGGCGTGCTCAACGGTCGCGGAAAGATGAGTTGGTACACACACGCACGGCGGAGGCAACCCCGAGCCTTCCCGTCCGCAGCGAGCTGCGCAGGAACAGGGAACAGACGCGTCCATGGCTCGACGCAGTGTAGGGATGGTCGTGTAACTGTGCAGCGCAGCTTCGCGGGGAGGATTGATGCCCAGGCAGCAGGACAGCCCCAAATCTAATTACGGGACGCGACGCGCGTCAAAAGGCTCCGCGGTGATTGATGCGCCCTTCCTGTACGCGGTCCGTGGGCTGCGCTCAGCCCGCGGAGCCGCCGTGCGGGCCGCAGCGGCAAACGCCGCAGGTGGAACAACGCGGAGGAAAGTGACAGATGAGTTTTGCATAAAGGTGTATCGCGAGGCCGGCTGGCGAGTTTGGCCCGATCGAACGCGCACACGTTCTGGCCAGGCAGGTGTTCGCTCCCGGGCAGTCCTCTGACTGGATGAAAGGTTCAGTCTGAATAGGTACTCGTCCAACACCCGTGTCGGGAGGTTGTTTGCCTTATGTCTGTACAGCTCGGTGTTTGCTTTCGCTCAGCAGATGCACATCCAGGCATCTGTTCAGTCTACCTAACCATTTTCTATTGTGCGCTGCCTGGGCTTTGTCTCTAGGCTGTTTTAATAGAAAACTGACCCCGAAAGAGGGCTTCGCCTACATGGGTCTGCACCACATGGTGACGGCCAGGGGCGGAAAGTCGGGATGCGGTTTGCCAGCCAGCCACTAGCCCCGAAGGCACGTAGATGGTTAACAAAGGTGCAGCTGCCACAGTGGGCTGTGCGTTTGGTCTGAACACACCTTTAGAGGTGCGGGTTTTGTCTTCTGACAGAGCCAAGCTAGCCGTTTCCCCCTTCTTTCCAAAGTTTTATGCTAAGCTAGGCTAACCAACCCCCAGCTGGCTGTAAGCTGTACAGCACAGGCATGGTCTTCACATCCAAGTAGTAAGTGCATTTCCCAAAATGGCGAATTATTCCTTTAATTGTGAAAAAATAAAATAAAGTAAAATAAATTGCAAGTGTAGCTTTATCTGTAGAATAAATAATCACACTTGCCCCCGAAATGTATGATTGAGGCCCAAACAAACAAACAGAAGGGTAATGCTGATAATACTGACCAAATTTAAAACTATACAATTTGTCATTTCTACATTTAACACTGCACTGATCACTCAGACACACACACGTATACACACACACACTCACGGTTTCCATCAAATCAGGATTTGGGCATCCACACAGGGACCCCCACAGCAGCTGGCTAAGCTCCAGCAGACGGTAAACCCTCACAGCCATCATTATATCCAAACAATCAGGCAGCTGTGTGTGTGTGTGTGTGTGTGTGTGTGTGTGTGTGTGTGTGTGTGTGTGCACATCAGGGGGAGAGCCCAAGATAAGCGCTGTGTTGTTTGGTAGTTCCCTTCGCAGCAATGCGTTTGTGAAGTTATGAGTTTATGTGTTTGTGCCCCTTCATTTATGTTCGGTGGACCTTGGAGCTGTACGGCACGATGCTGCCGTAGAACGTACCGTGTGTTCGTTACTCTTAAACTAAACCTCCTCTCCGCTGCTCCCCCGGCAGCCATGCAACGTGTTTAACGCGCCGTTTCACCCTTTGGGAAAGCAGAGCGCATGTCTCCATTGCCTTTAAGATGCTCATTTTTACGTGCTGGGGAATCTGATCAAGATTTTCATCAAAGAAATCAACTCTGGTTTGCTTGCAAGCCTTTAGTTGTTTGTAAAAAGCTGTCACTCTCTCTGTGATTAGCCCCACATTCCTCATCCGCGACCTCTGGACTTTACTCTGCACTGATGTGGTACAGTCAAACTCACCTTCAACAAGCGATTTTACGACCTATTTTCCAGCTGTGCTTTTATGTCTTCAAAGCTTGGCTCATGATCCCGCTGATGTCTGCAGTCGACTTGGGATGACAAAATGTTTTCCCACCGACTCTTAGAAGACAAACAAGGCTAAGTTTTACTTTCCTTCTTTCTACGTGATGTATCTCACATCCATTGGTAACATTCTTGGTGAAATGTCCACTACTATAACCCTCCCGTTGTCCTCATAATCTGTATGCACACCGCGTCGTCCCGTTGAAACTGTGCCGCCTTCGCTGAAGTCCCGATTACCACACGTGGGGCAGCATGCAGGCGCACAGCCTTGGCAGATATATTTCTCACACCCGCGGCACACGCGTCCCTGCTTTGGGCGGGACGTCGAGGAGACTTGTGTCGCAGGTCACGCCGACCCGAGGACAGCGGGAGGGTTAAACACGACCATTTTTTGTCTGGAGCTCATTTCATCAACAAAGTGGACTCATTTAAAAGAATGACGCAGCTGCATTTTTTCATGTTGGGCTGGAGTTGGGCTGAACCTTACCTTGCAGTTATAGTTGTACCGTAGCTGTTAGATAGTGTCATTGTCATGTACGTGTACCTCACCCGCATAATAATTCTTAATGTTAGCAAAGCGTGCACTTAGAAATCTCAAAGACCAGAAACAGTTGTTAAATGGCAGGAACTAAGTAAAAATCAAAGAGACAAAGGAAGAAGATGATCTGTTCTTTTGTGTTAATGTATTTGAACCTGCCATTGCCAAGCGTATATGTTACAATCACAAACTCAGGTTGGTGCTTAAGAAAAATAGGGAACACCATTCTCGTTCTTACAGTCTGAAAGATTGTGAGTTCGAGTGAGGGGCTTGCTTTGACAGCCATAACGCCGAGGGAATGTCTCCGTGTGACAGGAACTCATATTGCATATTTTGCTGTATCACCAGACGGGAAATCCTGCTTTAGTTCTGTCAAAAACCTGAACCTCGCTCGTGTAGCATCTGCAGATCTTGGCGTGTAGTTTGAGTCACACAATGTGCATTAGCAAATGCTCACTGCAGCCATCTGTGGGCACCGCAGAACGCCTGTAGGGCTCTGCACACACCACTTGCATTTACATATTGTCGACCAGTATGTCGCATGCAGATACAGGATCTTATCTGTCCGACTCGCGTGTTTTGCGTTGTTCATCCTGCTATTCCCCACTTCGAACACACGATTTGTTCCGGTTTTGTGCGCAGAAAGTTTTTTGGGAACCACCAATGTCCTGCAGAAAACGTTTTCTCCATTACCCCCTGCACAGTACGAGTATATCTACCAAGGTCCCTGAGTATGCACTTGCAGAGTATACGCGTGTGTGTGCGTGCGTGCGTGCATGAGCCTATTATATGCGTGTGTGTGTGTCTCGGTGTGTGTGCGTTTGCGTGAGTGATTAATGAACGTAGCTGGATGGCGTCAGCGGGCCGTGACAGCACGACTGAGAAGGAATCATTTCTCCTCCCTCCGTGGACTGCTGACTCAGAGCTCGCGTGCATTTTGCTGATTGCTGAAATCACGTAATAAGGCTGCCGTTATAATAACCCCAATCACAGAATCACAGCAGAGGGCGAGGAGAGTCACCGTCGAAAGGGAAATAAAAGCGGCCATAAATTATATTAGCTTCCCTGTTTATGGGGGGAATCGCTAAGGTTGTGGGTTGAAATGTGGTGAAATGTTGTATAACCGTATGTGATTCCCCGCATCAGCAGTATGTGGTGTGTGAAAACACTATGTAGGCTGCTTCAAAAAAAGGGCTGGACTTTTGGGCTAGGTTTTTAGGGAATTATCTCTGTAGCTCAAACGGCATTGAAGGACTTCTAAATGTCAGTATTAATGACCATTTGCATAAGGAGGAGAACGGTTGCCCTGTCATGGATAAAGAAATGTCAACAGAAGAAAGGGACTTCTTTCACATTCGGCTTTGCCATCGAGACGATGACTTTGAAATTCTTGCCACGCTCGGATGAGAGACAAGAGGATGGAGGAAAAGACAGAAGGAAGAAGTGAAAATAGATTAACAATAATAGAGAGGGGAAGCCACAGATCAGCATGGAAGAGGTGCATCACGATCAGGGATTATACAGAGACCTGGCTGCCTGTTTTGCACCATTATTCATTTCCCCTCTATTATCAAAAGTTCTCTCTGCGTTGCAGTGGAGTCAGTTGATTGGTCTATTTTCTCCTTGGCCATTTGGTGCAGAAACTCTCGGAGCATATCGTGATGTTTATCAGAGAGTTCGACCTTTTGTCTCAGACGTCAAGCACTGAGTTGGAGGGGCTGCGTAGCTGGAAATGAGTTTGGGGGAAGTTTCTAAAGATGAGTGGGCTTACACTCTGAGAAAACATCTGCCGGTTATAAACAACAATGCATTTGGTATTTGCAAACGGAAATCAAACATTTCAGCAATAGATCAAGTACAACATCTAAAGCTTTAATTAGTAACCAGCATTGCTGTGTATGGATATAGAGTGTCACTTTGTAATGGATGCTGCATCTTCTACCATCCTTTTTAAAACCCTATATTGCAACAAGTCTTCATACCTGAACGAGAGAATACATAGTTTGTCAGTGCCTTCCAAAATGACCCATGTGATCCTTACAGAAATGGCTGATGTGAGAGTTAATAAATTAAATAAATTAGCTTAGCTTAGCAAAAGGACTACATGTCGAGCGCTGCATGCCCTTTCAATACAATTGTTTGAATTTTAGCTGAGTAATGATGTAAGTGAAATCAAGTTCAACGGTTCAAAACTCTCAAGCAGCACCAATTTTACCAAAATAATTATTTTCTAAAACTTTTAAAACGGCTCACTTTTTATTTCAAGTTGGATCTAAACTGACAAAATATTGTTATTGTAGCGTAAACACAATTGTTCTGAAGCCAAAGGATGATGAGATTTTGCCGGTAAGTCTGGTGTTTAGACACATCCATGGCCAGGGGGAGTTGGGCCCCGTTCTTTCTTGGCGCTAACATGCGTCTTGCGTTATCCGATTATAAGTGGACAGCTGTAAGTGCGTCAGTTCTCACACAGGGCTAGAATGGGCTTCCACGTGTGCCTCCAGCGACCACCCGTGGTCGGATCTCACCTCCCAGCTCTATATGCAAATAAACATGCACGTGATTTCCGTTTGCAGATACCAAACGCATTGTCGTTTTTAACAAGCAGGAGGCAGCAATGCACTTCCTGCGCCTAGCCTGCCAGATATGAAAAGAAAAGGGAATAGAGGAAATCAATACAACAAAGGACTGGGCCTGTTCCTTGGTGTGTTACAGGCAAACCAAATCATCCAATATGGTTGACGCACTCATAATATATTTCCTAGGGCTTTTTGGAATTTTGAGACACACTGCTAAAAGAAAGTGGCCAGACGCGGTCCAGACCATCTCCCAATGTGCTATGAGCGAACCGATCTCAGTGCTTCCTCAAAGCAACTTGGGTGCATTCAGACCTCTGCTTAGAGCTGTCCACTTGTGATCGGATCACCCATGACGGATGTTAATGCCAGGAAAGAACAGGGCCTTACTGTCTCGTCATCTGGCCGTGCACAAAGTTAGTTAGAAGACATTCCCTACTTCATTTCATTGCTGCATTGCACCAAAATCTCTTGGGCTGCTTTATGTTGCTGTAGAGCCCTGGGCTGTTGTGTTCAAATGACAGATCCCAGCTCATGTTTTATCTAATCCCGCAGAGTAAAAAGGTGAGCAGAAACACCATACATCAATCTGCCATGGTCTATTTGGACAGTAACCCCGTCTCGACACCTCGGTGTATGCTTTCCATTCCAGGGACTGCGGATACAAATAGAGCACGTTAGCATGTTAAGCCTAATGTAGAAAAGACAAACACAGTTAATGTTTGTCACATGGCTGAAAGGCTCCATTCATATTACACTATTGAGTGCCACTGGAATACTTGTATTTCAAGGCCTGTTTATGGATATTTTTCTGTGTTGGCTCATTGAAACGATAGAGGACTGTGATGAAGATGTAAGTCTTCTGTATATAAATCATTTCACAGATGATATTGCTACTGTTTCAGGTTGTCTGGCGGTGCTGTTAGTGTTTTTTTATTAGCAGATGTAACATTTGTAGAGCATATTTTACTGCAACATCAGTTTTTTAAGCTGATAAACTATTTATTGTCATTAACTATGGAGGATTTAACATTAGCTAAACTATATTAATGCCAGATATGAAGCAAAGAAGATGTAGAGTATATCAGATCAATGTTTTCCAGTCAAATGGCAGGTCGTAAAAATGCTACTTCACATGTGATTTGCACGTGCAGTATATTTTCATTTGCGCGGTTCATACTCTGTGATTGCCCCGTAACAGTGTAATGTGAAGGCTAAACCGTACCGGTGTTCCTCCTGCAGCAGTCTGGTGACCGCTGGCTGCTGTGTGGCAGACAGACGGCTCGGGGCCTGATGTGGTGACAGGTCTTCTGCCATGCCAGTGTCACAGTCGACGGAGCCCTAAGGGGAGTCGGTCATACAGGCTGACATGTATTCTGAGCCTAGACACATGGACCAGAGACGAATAAGCCTTGACAGAAAACATGGCCTGCCAAATTTCCAAGAATACTATTTTTTCTAAATGCATAACACTAATGACTAAATGATGAAAGGTATGAATAATATTCATTTAATTCAACTTATTTCAGTTCCATTTGACTTGACACAGATGTGCACTGAATCTAATAAAAAAGTCTCTGTGTTCATACCGAGACCCTTAAAAAAAATGACAGTGTAGATTGCAAGCAAGCAGCTTATTACGGCCCATAGTTAGTTAGTTTTATTGTTAGGCGACCTCTAGCAGCCGCAGTATTTTACGAGGGGGGCAAAGGAGGAAGTTACGTAATGTAGTGTAATGAACGACAAAGTCTGCGTTAGGAGGAGGTCGAGACACGCAGTTTATCATGCACACCTAGCTACATGCATCCAAATATAGGAGCCCTGCAATATATCTCACCTTGGTGAAGTTCATCATACTCAGTTTTTGTGGACGGTATCAAAGATGTGCTAATTCGACCACAGCTTGCGCCGCTTATGAATTGCATTGCATCGTATTCATACAGTGGGTGCCTGAAATATTTTGTCCCCACCTGTTTATGTCAGTGAGGTTGGTTTAACTCACTGGTTTCTGAAGATAGCAAAACATATTTGTAGTCTAGTTACAAAATAGTCACCCTTTGTAGGATATGATGCAAATGTGAAGTTCTTACATGGTAGAGATCTTTTTTTCATATTAGAAAAAAAAAATAATCAAAAATCGTCGTAATTTTCAGCCTGAAAATACTCAATGACATTGCTCAGCTAGATCTCAATGAATCGTTTTCTTTTGTTATTCCCCTCATAGTAATCCATTTCACTTCATCAGTAGCCTGCAGTTTGTATGAGCTTCAGTGGGAAGTTTGGCTCTCTCAATGTGGAAATATTCTTTTTGAAGTTCTTTCCAGTGTGCCAAGAAATACCGCCGTCAAGTATTGGTGACAGGCAGCTTTTAATCGAGCTAAACGTTCTTTTCTCTTTCTGTCCACGCAGGCTGATGGTCTCTTCTACTGAGCTCCGACAGGACTGAGGATCTCTCCAATTTGAGATCAACTGTCTCCATTTCAGCACTGTCTGGCTTTTCCCATCCAATGGAATCAGACATCATTACTTAATCATTAGTGTCCTGGCAGCTGAGTGGCGTTTCAGCACTAATAAACTGCCTCAAGTCTTACTCTGACTGGGGATAGAAGACCAGTAATAGAGTAAAAAAAACTGGTAGCTTACACTCGTTGCACCTGTTGGAGTAAAAGAGAGTCAAGAGAGTCAAATTAAAAGACTTTTAGTGCCAGCTATCCCCGTACCAAGATGGATGAAGTGCATAACAACAAGACTTCCTTGGTCAAAGGTGCCAAGGACATCGCTAAAGAAGCCAAGAGGCAAGCTTCGAAAAGTTTCAGCAAAGCTGTTAATCGTGCCTCAGATGAATACTCAGCTCAACGCAGCTACAACCGTTTCGAGAACGAGGATGAAGAAGAGAACAATTACAATACTTACACTCAGCAATACAGTCACTATGCCGACGATGCAGCAAACGATGAGGACGGGGCCTCTAGTGACGCCACGGAGGGCCACGACGATGAAGATGAGATCTACGAGGGGGAGTACCAAGGCGTGCCTGCCCACAATGATGGGAAGCCGCGGGACGGTCAGGTGGCTCTGGGCCAGCCGGTTTCCGACAGCCTAAAGAGCCGTAAGGAGCTGGAAAATGAGAGACGGGCAGATGAGGAGGAGCTGGCCCAGCAGTACGAGCTGATCATGCAGGAGTGTGGCCACGGGAGATTCCAGTGGCAGCTGTTCTTTGTACTCGGGCTGGCGCTCATGTCAGATGGCGTGGAGGTGTTCGTAGTGGGCTTCGTCCTGCCCAGTGCTGAGACAGACATGTGTGTCCCCAACTCTGGTGCTGGATGGCTTGGTAAGGATCTGCAACACAGTGCATTACAGTCACTACTGTGTCTCACCTGTCGGGACTTACACCCAGACAAGGAATGACATACATGGAGATGTGGGATAAAATACAGAAGCCTAAAGAGCAGCTTAACACCCCTTGACAATCTTATATTTGCTCCAGTGGTTGAACTTGTCACCTTGCTGCATTGATGTGAGAGCGTACTCCAGGGCGTGCCAGTGCACCGTGACATCACTGCCGGGTGAGGTTACAGGTGAAGCAGATTAGCAGAGGTTTTTAACATCAAACTCGTGCCGAATGAGGGTGTTTTTCCTGAACTTTGACTTTCAGGTGTGCTCGTTTAGTCAGAAACATTTCATGTTAAAGAAAAATACACGATTTGAAACCACATTTTAGGCACTTTAATGGGGAGGTGCTGGTTTGACACATCAAAGTCCGTTTTAGGAAGCACTACTGCACATGTCAGAAAAAGTTGTATTTCCTTCAGTGGCTTCTGAGAAGCTGTGTGACGTGTGATAAACTGACTCAAGTGATGTAACTTGAGGCAATGTCAACCGAGTCTGAAGACTACGAGTTTGAAAATGAAAAAAAATCTGGATGTGTGGAGTTAAAAAGAAGTGACTTTACCTGACCTCTGTAGCCTGCTAACCATCTTCGCTTGAGGCTACATTTGCACTAGCATAACACAGCCCCCTCTCCGACCGAACTGTCAGTGGTCAGGTTGCATTGTGGGTAATGTAAGCGCCAGGCTTTGACATGGAGGGAGAACGCGTTGGACAAAAAAAAAGACTATATCTCTGGTTCGGCTGCATCGATTTCAATACCTGTTCTTTTAAACTGTCCATTGTGAGTCCTGCAATGTTATAGAAATGCAATGCTACATTGAAAGTAATCTTTTAAGGAGGCATCTGACCTGAAAGCCTCAAATTTACAGTGAAACACTCAGCTTAATTCGATGTCAGAATACTTCAAGTGACAACCAAACAGAACATTATGGAAACCAGTAGTGTCTTCGTTCAGTGATGGAAAGAGGAGGCAGGTTAGAGTTTGTGTATTGATTCGCGGAAGTGGAGGCTTAATGCACTTCACATCATCAGGCATGCTCTGAATCTGGATGTGACCTGTCTGAGCTTTAGATTCATTGCCACGAATAGTGTGACTGTCACACATTCGAGATTCGGAATATCTAATGGGGAAGTGACACTGAGAAGTCCTGACTTTGGAGAGGTAGAGCGCGACGTCTGAAATTCATCCGGCACTGCTCGCAGAAGCCGTGACTCCAACTGAAACAACTCTGGAGGCACGGAAATGGATTCTGGTTGACGCAGATAGATGGAGGTGAAATATAAGACACATACAGACTGGTAGTATTTGGGTTTTGATGGAATTAGTGTCCCTGCTGGCAACCTGCTAATGACCGGTGGTGTTTATAGCATGCAGGGTTGTGCATGGAGAGCAGTGGTGGGTGACACTTCCAGCTGTAATCTCGTTGCTTCAGCAGCTGCAAGCAGGTTGTCATGGTACCAGGTATTTGGATACATCAGTAGGAGGGTTGTTAATCTAGATGGATCATTATTTCTCTCACTAACATCAAAAATGGCTGCGTAGCACCGGCCATTTTTCCCAGTATACTGCGTTGACGTTCAGCGTTAAATTGAAAGCATCGCTCGGCCTGTCATTCCCATACAAAGATTAAGAGAAAAAAACGTACTTCTTTTTTCTTTCCAAAATGTGATTGTGTGTGTGTTTTTCTTAACCGAATAGTGAATGCTAACCTCATTTGTCTGGGGGAGCAGGATGGTTTAGTATTAACACAGATATCCCCCGTCTTCTGACTCATCTCTCCGTGGGAGACAGGAGGGAGAGAATAGCAGGAATGAGTCATTTTACCAACTCACTCACACACCTCATAAATAGAGAGGGTGTGTATGCTCACTTGTAGATGTATTTAGAAGAATAAACCTTACACTGTAGAGCTGACTGGTGTTTTGCCGCAGTTTCAGTGTGGAAGTCACTGACTCTTGAAGCGCTCAATAACAAGCCTCTTCAGTTGACATCTGGCTGGAAGGACCGACTGAAAACAAGCAAGGGGAGTGACAGAAAATAACACCGGGATCATCCTGCACAGTCAAATTTACTTAGAGCACAATCGTTAGCCCAAACTGCACTGCATGACAGAAAGACCTGAGCATTGAGGGGTTTGTTAGCATCATTTCAATGAGTGCATAATTCATTCACATTACATTGTTCCTTATTGCAAATAATTAAAGTACAGTATATGTGCACAGGAACAGAACCAGATAGGTTAAATAATGTTGTAAGGAAACATTGTCAGCCGTCCTGACTCTGCAGTTCCAGAGTATCTGAAGTAGCAGACTGGTAGATGAGGTTTGTTTTGGCTGACTCATGTTCCGTATGTTACATCAACAACTTACACAAAAATTGGATACTGATTAAGGGGAAAAGGGTTTTCCAGCCATTTGCAGCTGAGTGAAGAACCTCTTAGGTCAGGACAGCAAATATAGGAGACGAGAAAAGACAGGAGCACATTCATTATTTGGATCCTTAGTATTCGTATGGAAACTGGCGCTTCAACGTTGCTCATCGAAGCCGAAAACGTTTTCTTTAAAGACGCTCGAATAGTGGAGTGGAAGGATTTCAGGGCCAGTGCGGACGAAGCCCTCGCTGAACGTAAGGCCGGCGAATGCTTGAAGCAGGTTCATAGGAAGTGTCGTCAGACTATGTCTAAAGGCACAAGTGTTTACAGCCAACCCTGTCTCCTAAAAATTACAGTCATGTTCTACTAATCCGCTTTCCTGGTTACATTGTGCCGACAGTGTAATCACTGGCTGGATTATGTTCAGAGGCAACGTTATTATTGTTAATGAATGCAGCACGACATTTATTAAGGACAGTGGAGTCACCTAGGAGGTGGATGATGGGCGACAAAGTGCAAGGCTGTCGCACCAGAGACCCGACTTCGCAACCACAGTCCCATCTGTGGTTTGGGCAACAAGAGCAATTCGGTCAAGGTCGGGGAAAGACTGCGGATTTGGTCAAATGTTAAAAAACACGTGTCTGAAGTCACCGTGAACTTTTTCTGTATTAAAACAGACCAGGATCTTTCCCCGACCTTGACCAAATGCCGTGGGCTCCTAAACATACCCATAAAAATGGAAAATGAAAATTGCTGTAGTCACTACAAGTGGATATTATGCTGCAGGATGGGATATTTCTTTTTGGAAAACAAGTACGTTGTCTTTGAACATTTCGCAGCTCAGTATCAACATACCTGCGACTTAGCATATACATAAATTCACAACATGTTAATAGAAAACGTAATCTGGTCGCACCTATGTTTCCTTCGAATCTTATTTGCCGTTGTACATAAGTTGTATAGAATTGCAATTTTTAGGCGACTGAGAATTTATGGCTCTCACATTGGAAGGTGGGGGGGGGGCTGGCATGTTTTAGAGAGGGGTGAGACACAATAGCCACTGAAAAGGGGGCGGTCGTGCACGCTTTCGGACAGTCTCTCATTGAAGGCATTCGTGGTGCTGCACTCGTTTTTGCACACAAACGGTGGACGACGTGGGTGTGGGAATGATGGAATAAGAGACCACTTGCTCTCTCGTCCCCGCTCACCTGGCCAAGCTTTGCGTGAGGTGGATTCGCTTTTCAGACTGTCAGCTCCGGAAAGTTAAGAAAAAAATTGTGGGACACAACCTCCATTTCCGTTCCAGACGCTGTCAGACCACCTGACAAGCACTTCGTAGCATACTGACGGTTTTAGTCTGGAAAAGTTTGAGGAAACGCTGGATATTTTATAATGCATCAAACAATGAACAACATCCCCTTTAATAATTTAAACTCATATGTGTACACTCAAGAAAAATGCAAACTGGAAATGGAAATTTGCCTTTTGATAAATAGCTGGCTTTTATCTGATATTCCCAAAGCCGTCCTGAACATTTTCATTTATAACCAGTATCCATCATTGTCATGAGACTTTGTTGTTTTCTTTCTAATCACCGTATTAAAAAGTTCACATTATATAAATCCAGTCATAGTTTTCTGGAAATAAATTGGAAAACTCTTGTTATTTTTCTCCAAAATGTGATCTTTTTTAAGCAGCATATTATTGCTGCTATGGACCAAACGTACCAAATGTTTTTCGCTGGTTAATGAGGCATCGCTTTAATATAAAGTGTTACCGACACAAGAACACGTACAATTCATGAAACAAAATAAAAGAGACCCAAATCTTCAAAGATGCCTGACTGCAGCTAAAATGCTGCAATTTGATACCTTTACAATTACACTTTTACTGTGCACCTTTCTTTTCGGTTTCCACCAAAATGACTTGTTCATTCATTTTATTAGCATTTCATTCCCTAAACGACACAAAAATACCGGGTATTTTAAGCGGAACGGCTTTCCCTTTAGTATAATATAAAAGGTGAGATGCTATCCAGATATGGGATGTGCAAGTTTTTTTTTTTCTCCCTGCTCTTGTCTGTCCTCTTACCCTCCTGCTGTAATCCCTCTCTTACACTCTCTCTGTGTCTCATAGCCATGCAGCCGATCTGAAGATATGGGCTGAAGTTAATCTCTGCAGCATTGTGCTTCACTGCAGTTTAGCCATGGTAGACTGGCTCACGTACCTCCCCAGAGAAAGCCGGGGAGAGGGAGAGCTCTGCTTATACACATCCTGTCAGTGCTCTCCCCTCCCTTTTTCTCTTCCAACACATATGGCTTTAATTTGTCTGCGGGTGTTTTCCTGCACCACTGTCAGCATTTTGAGGATGTTCGGTAAAACGGGTGCTTGCTCGCACGAAGCCCCGTCCCAGCCTTAGCGTAGAGTCGGGACCTCAAGGAGTACGCCTGCATCAGGGTCCGTTTGGAGGAGCCTTGTGTAACTGATGCTGATCGCTCTTGCTTTCGGTACCGTGGTTGCTTTACGTGTACGATCACAAACCCCATCGACAGCTGAAGTAAATCAACACAGTGCAGTGATGAATAGGCTCTGCTGCAGCCTGAGGTTAGTTAATTAAAAAATCCAGGGTCAACAACATTTGCTACTGTCTCTTCGTTCCCTGTCTTTGTTGCTTTCTTCTTCACAGCAAAGCGCCAGCGCAGGATCTGTTCCCCTCTTCACTGTCCAGGCAAAGAGCTCACAATTCAGTGTGGCTTCACCCTAAGACCTTAATGACTGAGCCGTTGTGTGTTTCTTGTAGTGTGGAGTATTGATTTGAGGGATAGCAGGATTCGTGCTGTATGGTCTCCTCTGTTAGGATGCTTTTGTGTGTTCATAGAATATATGAACACACAAGCATCTTTAAAATCTGTCAGGTTTGAGTAAAACAAAGAAGATAATACACAAATTACAATTTATGAATCAGACAATATTTTGATGCCACGTTCAGGCCATGTTGTAAGAGTATCTGGCACTTGGATAAAAGAACTTCAGAAGTATCAACAAATATAAGTGCAGTATGGAAGCAACTCGAATGCTACCACCTGGACATTTTGTTTGTTTCCGTAGACGGTGTAGATGTTGCGCAATGGGTAAAATGAGTTTATATAACCAACCCCCCACTTGAAAGAATTTCAAATGTAATCCTGTCTTTTTTCCAGCTGTTTGAGATACTAACATTTAAAAATGTATGAAACTGAAGGCCACAAAAAAATATTTTGTCAGTAAAACTCCTCCAGCTATGGGCAATACATGCTGCATACAGTAGCCTGATCTACCATAGGAGAATGGATGGATCATTTCCATTCTTTTCATTGAATCCACCAGAAATGTCTATTTTTTCCATAACTTCCTAACAAATGTTTCTTACAAAAAGGAGGATAACTAATGTTTCTGTGCCGTTCAAATCAGAGGCGGGATTGTTTCCGGTCTTCATTCTGCAGTCGAGCACAAAACGAATGACCGATCCTGAACGCATGCTGAAAACGGATCCCCGTCTGCTGACTGGAGCGAGCAATTAATCATTTCTGCCTCTTTTATAGTGGATAACTTCACATTGCTGTCACTGTGTTTGAAGGATCCAGTGACTGTTGCCTGGTCTCAAGTTGTTTGTTTTGCTTTTGTTTGTTCCCATTTTTCCGTTATTAGTGCTGAGGACATGTACAGCAGATGAACTTAGATGAGACGAGAGGGCTGAGTATTTTGAGTGAACTCCACTGTTGCGAAAACAAATCAGCAGGTGTCGATGTAGTTAATAACTGAGGAATGTGCTTTGTTTCCGGGGGTCTACGCTTCCCTCCCTTCCTGCCTCCCCCCTCCTCCGCTCTCATTCCCTGCTGTAACCCACCTATCAATCACGCACGCTCCTCTGGGAGTCCCCTCATCTGTTGAAATCCCGGAGCTCTCGCTTAATGTCCCGAATGTTCCCACTGAGGAAATTAGCGCTCGATTATGCTGAATGCTGTCTATGTGCCTGCGCCCTCTCATCCATGCCAGGACGCTGCGTGGCGGCGAGGAGAGGAAAAAAGAAAAAAGAAAAAAAACGAGCAGAAAGGTGTCAAGAGAGACTTACACTTACACGTAAGAGCTAATTACTTCTGGAGACAATTTAAGAATTAGCTGAAATAATCCCTCTAGATGGAGAGAAAAGCTGCGCAGTGTACCGTTAAAAAGAGCATAGACACTCTCTGTGGGGAGCTGTTGCTCAAGGAAAAGATAAGCACTACGGTTCAGGTGGACTCAGTGCAACTTCACTGAGATTGACTATGTTGTGGCATCAAACCACAGCGTTTCTGCTGGATCTTATACATGCGTTTAAAGGACCGATTCACCCAAATTATATATCTATATCTATATATGGATACTGTTTATGTCAGCCGTCCTGTCTCTGTAGTTCCAGAGTATCTGAAGTAGCAGACCGGTAGATGAGGTTTGTTTTGTTGGACTCTTGTTCTGTATGTTGCATCAACAACTTGCACAAAATTAGATACTGATTAAGGGGAAAAGGGTTTTCCAGCCATTTGCCCCTGAGGGAAGAACCTCTTAGGACAGGACAGCAAATACAGGAGACGAGAAAAGGCATGCAAACAAAACAAACTAGAAAGTTGTTCAACTGCAATACAGTGGCAGTAAATGGAATTTAGTTTGTGGTGCTCACAGCATTTACAAAAAAATGAGTAACTGCTAGAGGCAGTGACCCGGTCACTCTGGGCAATCCACGGACGGTTAGCAGTTTTCTTTTAAACTACTGTCACAGATGTCTCAAAACCTGACCAAATAAAAGCAAAACGTTCTGCATGGCTGGATTCAACGAGGGATAAATGGGAAAACAGGTTTTTATTAGCGATGGCAATGTGGTCTCTCACTTTGGTCCCTACAGGAACAGCTCTACAACTTTGGGATGGACAGCCATGAAAGTCCGTCAAGACCTTTGTGGTCCACAGAGGATGAATTCCCCCGATTCCCCCTTTCATTTAGTGTCGCCGGCAGGTCACAGTTTTCACGTGTCCTGTGAAATTTCTCAGCAGGTATCTGATGGACTGGCCCGCAGCAGTACTGTGGCTGAACGTATCCTATGTAGACACTGCCGCTTTCACCACACAGGCCGAAGACATGGTGTAAGGGACGTGCTTCAGTCACACTTGTCTCCTTTCTTTCAGATTAATGATATCTTCATGTGGCCTTGTTAAAAGACTGATTGTTCGACGTAGACTTAGCGTAGATTTGGTTGCTGCCTGATGTTACTCAGTCTATTTAGCGATGAATCATTTTGAGGCTGATAGCAGGTTTAAAACCCTTTTTTTCCCCGGTGTTGGACACTAGATATTCAGATGTAAGTGCGGTTCCCCTTAATGAGGCCAAACACTTGAAACACAGCTACTGTCCCTGCGCTCCACTGTTTTTAACTGACCCCCGCTAATTTACATAAAAGCCCCGCAATCCTAAGCCAATCGGAGGTTGTAGCATCTGACCCGAGTTTGACCCCTGCAGGAAAGCATAAATCCAGTCTCAGAAAGGTTCTTACTGCGTCTCAGATGCCCCATCCCCCTTTATTACAGATACAAACCCAGTGTGAGGGGAGCCATAAAACAAATGAGCTGTTGTTCCCAGATAGCATCTTCTTCAATACATGCGTGCAGATTCATTGTTTGTGTGCAGCTACACCAATCAGAAGATGCCACCAGTTTGTGCAGAATGCAGCAGTTTTGATATTCGCTTTGATATTTGTAAGCTAGCGAGAGTGTGGCTTGCTCTTTACATCCTGCTGGCTATAGGAGAGCCTTTCTCCGCAGTGGCAGTGCATAGATAGATCCAGTGGCTGTCACCTGTAATGAATCACCAGCTCTCAGCATTATGTCTGCGCAGCTTGATAAGAGCCTCTACTTTCAGTGTATCGGTCCCATCACCTCAAACTGAGCGAAGAAGAAAAAAAGAAAAGGGATGAAAAAAAAAGAGAAGGCTTCCTTCCCTCTGCCGGCGTTCTTTCTGGCCGCTGCCTCGTCAAACAACAGCATCTCCCCACACACACACACACACACGTATTAGCATTTTTATTAGTACGTACAGAGTAAACTGGATTATTTACTGCCATGGAACGGTGGAGTTCATCCAAACTCAGACGTATCGATTTTCATATGTTAGAGGTAGGAAATGGAAAACCGTACCTTCGGTCCAGTCAAAACACAGTCGAGTTGCTCTACAGTGTTGCGGCCTCACAGTCTTCTATGTCGTAGTGGTACAAGCCGAACCCAATTAATCGATCCCGACTCTGCTATTTATAGAGACTTACGTTTTATGTGACCTCTCAGTTTTCTGTCGATAGCTGGGAAATAACAGAACCAGTTTCAGTCTGAGCTCTGTTACTCCACTGATGCACTTAGAAAGCACCACTTAGTGCTTCATCTGTTGTTTAGCAGATGTGTGTGTGTGTGTGTGTGTATTTCTGTGCAACTCTGTAGAGACCAATGCAATAATTTACAACTGATATAATGTCACCAGGTGCCAGAGCAATCTAACAGAACAGCAAAAACATTCACGCTTAATACGGTGTAATGTCTTTCGCAAATGGAAATTTAGCTTTTCTATACTGCACAACTGGCTCAGAGTGCTTGTGCTGCAGCTATGCTACGTTAGCGTTACTCTGTAGAAGTGTAGATGTTTGGAGAGCACTGGCACTGTGAAATTGAACTCTAACACCTGCATGGAAACAAAGTCAAATCCAGAATTGTCAAATACAGTACAGCAAAGATTGCCACTAGAGAGCCAGACATTTCCCTCGGGAGTTGGTGGAGACCAAAACAGAGCTGAAAGTAGAGCTCCATGTCTGCTGGGTGTATACACACCTCTTCTTTCCAGAAAGGCATTCGTAGCCTTGCACTTCTTTCTGTAATAAGTGCTGCAGGAAGTGGGCATGAAAGTCGGACAGTTGGGAAATGATCAGACGCAGCCCCATCTACTTACAACAGAGCTACCACAAACGTACACCATTCAACCCCGCAGAGGCCAGTACAGCATTGCTTTTCCTCCATGCTACAACTAGTGTGGAGTTACATTTTAAAAACGGCTCTACAATCGGTTTTAAGAATGTGTTTTCAAGCCTTGTTGTATATCACAGACATGTTTAGACAGCACATGGTTGGTGCACGTTAAAGTGGAAAAACCCTCTATGGCATGAACAGAGGAATGTAAGTAGAGTCTGAGCAGTACGTCAGCCACGCTTATCAGCTGTAGCTAATCACAAATATAAAGTGTTAATGTTGGCTAATAACAAGAAACAGTCCCCAAATGCTGTGTCGCCATTACATAATTTGCCCACTAGAGAGGACTGTAAACGGTAAACGTCCCACTCAGCCACAATCCATTAGTAATCAAATTTGAGGGATTTTCTGTCAAAAGTGTTTGTTTCATATTGTGTCTTCTTGTTAAAACAACGAATATCAGATTTGTTGAAGCTAGCTCCACATGTACAGTGAGTCAGGTTTGGTGCAGAGAGTCCAGTTGTCTGGTTCTCCGACATTTGTTTGAAATTGAATGGGGAATGCGCGAATGAGTGCGACTGCAAACCAACTCCCTCTCTCCAAAACTGAATATGTTTTTCTATTCACTCAGCAGTGTCGCTAACAAACACTTGACCCCAGGCGCTTGTGATCATTTACTTCTTTTTCTACCACTCCGTCTCTCCCGCCCTGCCTCCCTTTCTCCAGGTAGCATTGTGTATCTGGGGATGATGTTCGGAGCCTTTTTCTGGGGCGGCCTGTCAGACAAGCTGGGCCGTAAACAGTGCCTGCTGATATCCATGTCTATCAACGGCTTCTTCGCCTTCCTCTCCTCCTTTGTTCAAGGCTACAGCATGTTCCTCTGCTGCCGCATGGTGTCTGGTTTTGGGTGAGTCCACTTAATGCTTTCCTTTTTTTTTTTAAATTTCTCCTCTCGTCTTCTCTTGAACATTTTCCTACTTTACATACCGTCCTCCTCTGTGTTTCTGAGAGACTGCAGACTCTCTGAGGACTCTTTCCCTCTCCGCCCCGATCTGTTCTCCCACCGGTTCCCCCGCCATCTCTCCTCCTCCAAAGTCAGAGCACATGACAAGAGGTTTTTCTAACGGCCCGGCACCGGCCCGTCCTCATCCCCTGAGTAGGGGGAGAAGGCAGAAAGCAAAATAAGAGCGCTTGCAGAAATGAGCCGAGCACAGTAAATGAACATCTGCTTGGCTGTCCATATCCTTGATAAATGACGTGCCCTCCCGTCTCAGTGATCCGACATCCCTGTTCATTCGGGATATGACTGATAAAGGTCACCTCTAGTTCAGACGTCAGGCCACTGAGGTAAATACAAAGTAAATTATATGAAACAAGGATAATGATGGGACACACTTTGTTCCACAGATTTTTTCATTTGACCGGTGGTAATTAATGAGACTGCTGTAGGTTTTAGATGAGCCTCAGATCGAAATAATAAGATCAAAAGGTAAGTTAAAGTCAGAGGTTGCTGTTGTGGACCTGAGGGCATCGGTTCAAAACCATAACCGCTACTGGGGAGAGCTGTCAAGAAGTGAGACACTGTTGTTTTCAGGCTGCTCTACTGGAGACATAAATTATTTGTGCGTGTGAAGTGTACATATCTCCATACCATCCATTACAGACCCCAACCTGTTTCCAGCACACCCAGTTTAATTGTCTTCTGGCAGAGTTACCTGATTTGCACTCAGCTCACTTGTGTTTAATTACAGTTCTATAGCCCAACCAGTAAGACTCTCACTGAGCCTTAGTCTAAAAAACAAAAAAACAAAAAAAACAACTCCTATTTTAATGGCTTTGCTTTAAATTTTTAATTAGCAGCTTTAGCTTTTATTTAATCATTTGCCGTAATTCTCAATCTGTATGCAGATCCCACTTTATGGTGGGGGTAAAAGAAATGTATGATTGCGCATATACCTTTGAAAAGAGCAACTTTTTTGTGGAAACGTGCCCGAACAAACAGATCCATACTGTTTGGAGCTGTTGTGGTATGTGTGACAGTTTAACGGGTCTGGGTCTCTGTCTTTTTTTAAATTTTTTTTTATTTTACAACCCCAGTCTGGGAGAAATATGATCCAGTGTGTGGCTGCCAGATTGACTTAGGTTCTGCTTGTTCCATTAAGATTTTGCTTACCTCATTAACTTTGCTACCATGAGCTGTCTCGACGAATACGAGAGGCGAAAAAAAAGGATATGTAAAGTCTCTCACTCAGTCTGATCGGGTCTAATCAATTTCTTAATGCCTACAGAAGATAAGTAAGTGTATGGGAATACATTTTAATTAAGGACAAGGCATCATAAATCCATTCTTAGATTTACATATATTTTATCTATCTATCTCTCTAGCTATCGTTTTCTGTTGATCACATTCTACAATTGTCAGGGCCCTCTTGAACAATGTCACATTATGACATACATGATACGTGAAGGAAGAAAGACTTGAGGAAACTTGAAACCCTACAGTAGTCAAACACATATTTCAGTTCATGTTCAACACACTACTTTTCAGACAGGAGAAAATAAACCCAGAGGAAATCCCTCGGACGAATTGACCTGATTAAAGACAGCAAAATGGTAACAGCATGAACATCCCAGAACTCAGAGAGTGGCCTCTGCTTCACACTTGCAGCATTCTTTGTATTTTGCCACTCACCTGTTTTCCATCTTGACACAGATCTCTTCTTGCTGAATCCACTCACTTTTCAAATCGTTTGCCACTTGGTTTGTCTCTACTATTATTATTTATTTATTTATTTATTTTAAAACCCCGGAGCTGTGAAACAAACCACGAGGCTCCTGCTGACTCAGATACACATAAACAGAATGACTAGACATTACGCAACTGTACTAGTGTGGGTCGATGTTGTATGTAATGTGAGACGCTCTCACTGTAACGAAAACGTGTGTTCGACAGCCTCGGATTCTGTGGAATAATGTGACAAGGAAGTTTGAGGAAAATGAGAAAATGAAGGTGCATCAAAAGATGAATCACACACTTTTAACATCCCGTGTGCTGCAGCACGGTGCTTTTTCATTTCCTTTGGTCAGTAGACGACGCCATGGCTTCCTCCAACAAATCTTAGGTGGCAGCAGACAGTTTCTACAGTGATCGCATAATTATAAGTTGTATGTTTGACTTATGTACAGTATTTTATCACATGTTCATACCATATCATTCAGAGTTCAAATGCTCGTTTATTTTCAAACTGACAAATGGAGAAAATGAATCTCCAAACTCCTTTACTTTTTACCAAATGAGTTTATATAACCAGAAATCTGTTTTGCATGTTTTTTTTGTTTTGTTTTGTTTGTTTTGCATAATTAAATGTGAATGTGACTGAAGCAAACATAGTTAATTACAATAAACTGTATTTGCAGGATTGGTGGAGCAGTACCGATAGTTTTCTCGTACTTTGCGGAGGTGTTGGCTCGGGAGAAGAGAGGAGAGCATTTGAGCTGGCTCTGCATGTTCTGGATGATCGGAGGAATTTATGCCTCAGCCATGGCCTGGGCCATCATCCCACACTACGGTGAGTGACAGCCCTGACCTGACGCACCCGTCGTAACGATGCCGCACCGGTGCGAGCGCCAAACTCTGGGGGACTGGGACACAGAATGTTGTCAGTAATAGGAACATCATTTGCAGTGTATTGCGTCACAACAGCAGCAACAAAAGCAGCAACAGAATAAGCAATAAAATTTGGTAAGATCGCAACAGCTAAAATTAGACAACGTAAATAATCGCAGCGACTGCGTTTGTATGTAAGCGGGAAAACTAAGTGGAGTTCCACAGCAGAGCGGCCGTTCAGACAGAAAACAGGCCTACGTTGAAACAACACAGGGGGCTGTATTCGTAAGGGCACATTGCTTAAGGTACCAGGCGGGACGTGAAACCTGATCCGGGCAGACCAGTTTGAGTAACAGACCCATGAGTTTGTAGGCTTATCAGACATTAAAGCCACGAAGTCCAGCTTAACACAAAGTACTTTAAAACAGGATTTTACAGCTAAGTAATCTACCAGGAATGTGCGCAACATGTATGTATTTGATTGGCAAACGTGCACTTTGCGTTGCAGCAAAAGTTGAGCCAGGTTCAACCTTTTTGCTGGAAGACCCTGCTTTGTTTATGCTGCAGCGCCCTACGTTTGGCGCAACCCCTGTGCGGCCTGAGTGGCTCAACTTCAATAAATATATAAATGAAATATGAAATGGAAGAGAGGGCTGCATTTATTTTTCCACACAGGGGGGACATTTGAGCCACCACAAGCAGGAAACAGGGACTCACCAGATCATGGATCTAAGCAGGAGTCCGACCATGCAAGGTTTTAAAAACCAGCAGTAAAATCTTAAAATCAGTCCAAAAAGACAGGTAACCAGCGAGGGGGCAACAAAGACTGAAATAACATGGTCACTCCTCTTGGAGCACGGTGCACATCAAGTTCGAGATCGAGTTTACTTGTCGTGGTGTGCATTACTCACCCTGTGAAAACAGTTGTCCAGCAACCGTGGCTCCGTAGGAGTTTTGTCAAGCCTGAGAAAATAGCCCTGGTGACGAAGGGCTGCATCGGCTTGAGCTTTGAGACTCCACATTTACAACACAAGCTGTTTTGGACCTGGGGGTGCAAGGCCTGAAGGGGGTGGCGCTGTTCAATGGCATGTCGGGTCGGGTGAGAGACACAATTTTTATTGCATTATGGGACAATGTCCAGGGTTTTGCCTAGCCTGACCCATACGAGAAGCTGAATATTTAATTTAATATTTTTAATTGCGTGGTTTTTTATTTTAACTTTTCTTTTTTTTTTTCTTTTTGTCAAAACACACATTTTGAAAGGTAAAAAAAAAAAAAACTTAAAAAAAAGCCTGACGGCATTTTTATATCAGCTATTTTATGCTGCCTGCTGAGCTGCTGATAAAGTGAGTGTTGCAAATTAATTAAGGGGGGGGGGGGGGGATAAAAATATTGGATATAAGATAAGCAAGATAAGCAAATGAGTGGAGACACCTGATATGCCTTAGCTGAATGAGAGAGAGAATGAGAGCAGAGATTCAACTGCATGATTCATGACAGCATAGAATGAGGCTTCAGAACATGTTTGGATACGGCGACCTGGACTAGAAGTTGTGTGACTCTCTGATTTGGACCGGGGTCATTCAGTTTTAGGGAATGTGTGGACATCCAGCAGGTAATGAAAAGACATGTCAGTGATACCAGGTTTTATTGGGACATGCGCTGCGTGACCAAAATATGTCAAAATGCAGTACAGTACGTGCCCCGCGTGCAAGACATGAAGGAGGAGATAGACTTTTCTACACAAAGGACACGGAGACAGATACAGATAGTGCATGGAAGCTGTAGCGTAGGGGCAAAATGACTTCATGTACATCTGCTTTCAGCCCCGACGAACCACGTTCCAAACCGGAGAAGTCTCTCTCCCTGTCAGGAATCATTCGCATCACTAGTTTAAACATTACTACGAACAGAGATGGCAATAAAGTCGGGCTTCGTAGTGCGGTTCTACTCACGCTGACGCTCCCTGCTGTAGCGAGGCGCGTACATCACAACATGACACATAAAATGCGGGGAGCGGTGCGATAAGCATCCCCCCACTCCCGGGGCTTAATTTAGAAATCAAGACCCTCCGGGACGGCGCGCAAGCACAGAGCAGGTGGCCGTGGAGGTGGAGGCTCCGACAATAGCAGCCGCCGGAAAAGCAACAAAGCATATGTCAGCCTACGCGGTGGATGCGCGCATGAAGGCCTTTTACGGCAAATTGGTCACAAAATCAGTAAACGGAGAAACACGGGGGGGGGGGTCGTGGTGGCAGGGAAGCTGTCAGCTGACGCAGCAAAGACGGATGAAATGTTCAGCGCGAACTATGCCGCTTTTAATATCCAGCAACTTTTTACCATCACCAGAACCTTACGGGATTGCAGTGTGCCGCCGTCTCCACAAAATTATGGCTCGCAACACATCGCGTGCCTAATCCGTATCTGTGTTAATGTCATGGAAATTTCATGTGACAGTGTTTGAGGCAGTGAAAAAGCGAAAAAGGCCGACTGATATAACAGATCTCATAAATTATAGCGAGGGAGAGCTGGAGGATAACAGAGAGGGGAGGAGGTGTGTTCCAGAGGATAAGAACAAAATGAACGGAATGAAATCAATCTGGTGTGGAAGGGTGTGGACGAGGAAAGGAGAGCAGAGAAAGAGATTAGGAGGACAAGGGGGAGGTGGAGAGTGCCCATGATTTATGTGGCCTGTGACAGGGATAATCGAAAGGTGAAGGGATGCGGCAGAGGGCTAAAGGGAGGCAGAGGGGAAGGACAGAATGAAACAGTATTAAAGGAAGGGAAGAGAGGAGGGTTTATTTGCCTTTTTCGGGGCCATGTTGATCAGATATAATGACGTTTGCTCTTGGACCCTGCTGTAAACGTCTTCAGTCTGACCACGAATCAAGACTCTACAAGAGAACACCGTGTTCTGTGCAGGGAAAAACAAAAGATTTGAGATGATTTTCAGCACAGGCACATATCAAAACAAAGATATACAGAGTCTGATCATGTCGTTACAGTTCCCTCATCCCTCATGTGTCGGTAGGAAATTTTGAATCCAATGACAACCGCTATATAGAGAGGTAATTGCAGAATACATTGAATGTGCATCGCTTAAAAAGACGACATGAGCCGGTATCAAAAACAGGGTTTGATTTCATGAGAGTCTTAAGGGGCACATCGTTAAACTACTAGTAACACACAGGCCCCATTTCAAAGACAAGCAAAAACATGCATGTATCATGAAACATGTAATTGCCTGTCATGTTATGATATAATATGTACTGGTGCTCTGATAAACCCTCTTGGCCCTTTAATCACCTTCTTCTCGTGTTCTCCTCGACCTCAGTCACTGATCCTTCTCCTCGCTTTTGGGTCCGGCCCATCCCTGGTCTTTCGGACGCATTAAAAACATATTTTCCTTTCTTGACTCTTGTGAGATGCGCTGATAGTTCTGGATTTGTTCGCTCAGAGATTTGACGTCTCCACCTCTGGAATTGTTGCTGCCACTCCCAGTGTAATGGAAGCGAATGGAATTTGCTCAGAAATCACATTTAAGAACTTTAACAGCATTATTGTTTGTTTAGAAACCATGTCCCGGTTCCTCTGGTTAATCCACAGACCTCACTGTAATCATGATACATAAAGTGCGGGGCGCTGTAGACAGTTTTCTTAGGGACTATTTCTTCGGTAGAATGTAGTTCCGGTGATTACTGTTCCTAGCCTTTGTGACGCCAAACAGTATTTATGTGAATTATTACCTACCTGTTTTTGGATCATTTGCCTTGAATAATTACTGGACAAACCCCAAAAACAAGAAGTCATTGTTTAACGAAGAGAAGAGAATGTGTGTGCAGATGCTCACAAGCACACGGAGACATGCATTTGTATTTCTGTTGTACAAAAGATCTAACTTTCTATCTCTATGTCTGTCTTCAAAACTTTATTTGTGTGAGCGAGCCGACGGAGGCTCGTAATTGAAGTCAATTGATTAGATGCCACTGTTTTAACACATTTTTTTCCCCAAGATGCAGTGGTGTGTGGGTAATAGGTTCCGCCGCAGTGCTCTTTGCATTGACTGGTGGACAAAGGCCAGATAACTCCATGTGTGTGTGTGTGTGTGTGTGTGTGTGTGTGTCTACATGTGTGTCATTTTGTCTTTTTTTTTTTTAAAGTGTCAAGTTTGTGATAGAGTAAAAGAAGTGGGGAATTCCAGGAAAAGAAAATTGTGCAGCCTGCTGTGGCTGGCTTTGTACTCTATGTTGTGTGTGTGTGTGTGTGTCGCAGTGTAAGATGTTAAGTGTTAAGGGTTTTATCTTTATGCCTTTCTGTGCGAGAGTATATGTGTGTGTGTTCAAGCACGCATGGTTCTTTGAAATTTCTGTCACAGCACTGAACGATGGCCAAGGACAGTGTGTTTGTGTGATTGTAAATGTGTGTGTGTGTGTGTGTGTGTGTGTGTGTGTGTGTGTGTGTGTGTGTGTGTGTGTGTGTGTGTGTGTGTGTGTGTGTGCGTGTGTGTGTGTGTGTGTGCTGTGCACGTGTGCGTCAGCGGCGTGCTCCCTTACTGTAGAGTGGGGACATAAATCTTGCTGAGTATCTGAATCAGTCAGCCATCCCCTCCAGTCCATTATAGCTATAATCCCCGTAATGAGGTTTGTGCTGGTACAGGCCGGAGCAACCCCACAGGCCACACACACACACACACACACACACACACACACACACAAACATACATACCTACGCTACCAACAGTAGACTGTGGGATACCAAGTGTGGACCACTCTAGGACTCTTCCTTTAAATTGTTCTTTTTCTAATGTAATAAAACAGAACATCTAAAGAGAGAGTTCTGCAGTGTCACGATTCCTTGGAGGCAAAAGTCCCAAATGACATTTCCTGACAAGAAACTAAGGAATGAGCGAATACTGTATTAAACAGAGGAGCACAGTGAACTATGGTTTTTGGACAAGCCATCTTGGCACCTTATGACCTGCTATAGAAACGCAGACTTTTCAGGATTTAACCCCCGAATGGAAAAAGCACTTGTCTCTCTCCACGGTGCTGAAAGGTTCGAACTCAGGCCCAGTCCCATTCGGATCCCTGCAAACCTTTAGCCACTGCGGAGAACCCCCTAGGGACCCCCTCGAAGACGCCGGAGCAATCACGCGTATCACCTTAGCAACCCTCTGCCGTGCGCCGGCGCACCTAGCAGCCGCCTAGCGGCAACCTGGGGACACCGGAGACAACTGCCGGAGCGCGGGGAAAGTTGCGCGCCAGCAACCCGGCAGCCACGTGGCGTTCACCTGCAGCCCAAAATATTTAGCAACGCCGCAGGACAAAACGTAGTACAAGCATGTTTGGCTCAGGCAGCAATCACACCTCTAGCTTGAAAAATAGTAGACTTTTCTAATCGTGGCCGAGACGAATCAAGGATTCAGGAGATAAAAGACAAACAATTGGCGAGAGAAATGAAAAACTGTGTATGTAGAGATGCCAGAGAGTGTGCGTCAGTGTGCGCTGACACTGGGGAAGCACTTGACTTGTAGGCTAATTGATTTCATCAGCCTGGGGCAGAGAAACACCGCGTGTGTTTTGTCCATGAGTGTAAGAGAGTGAAACATAAAACCTACAGTACCTTCAACCTCGAGGGAAAGAAAAAAATAAAAGAATGAAAGCAGCTTGAAACTACAGACGCTATAAATGAGTTTTCTTGTGTTTGTTTCATCTAAGGTTTACATCTTTTGCCTGTATATATTTATATCTATCTCGGTGTTTTCTGACTCCATGTGTGTCCCTCTCTGTGCAGGCTGGAGCTTCAGCATGGGTTCAGCCTACCAGTTCCACAGCTGGAGAGTGTTTGTGGTGGTGTGCGCGCTGCCGTGCGTCTCTGCAGTGGTCGCTCTCACTTTTATGCCCGAGAGCCCCCGCTTCTACCTGGAGGTGAGAGAGAGAAAGGGGAGGGGGGGGGCAGTACGCCGTGGTGCTGGCCGCGCCATCATTTCGCTTGATGACAGTTAGAACGATTCTTGCGGATATCAGAGATTATCAAAGACCTGGAGGAAATTTTGACGCCAGTGGAGCCGTCGTTGTGGCTTTTGTTTTCTTTATTTAACAAAAAAAAGTGTTTTCTTAATATAAAGAAAATAAATTCGGTATTTTTTTAATATATATTACATATTGCATCTTTGTATTAATGCAGGGGTTTTCAGACTGTTATCTACTCCGTCAAATCTGAACACGCAGACGTGATACACATATTTTTTTTTGATTCTGTGTGACTTGTACTTCCCCTTGGATAAAACAATCTCTGATGTCCGTTGCTAATGAAAATCCATATATCTGCCCAGAATCTTCCTCCTCCTCGTAACTGCAGAACTCGCCTGAGACTCGTCATGTTTTTAAGTTTTTCTCCAGAAGTAGTCCGGTGACAGTTGACGGCGCATCCATGGGAACATAGCAACCTGCGTCAGGCTTTGAAAGCTCACGGGCATGATGACGGTGATTTGTGGAGTTACTGTAAATATGTATTGTCGTTTTGCTCAGAGATTTCGAAGCTTAACCTGTGTAACGATGTGATGAGAGCATAGACGGGGGGGGGGGGGCACAACAAAGGGGCTCCCCGGGGAAAAAAGCCAGACCTAGTCCGGCCACTTGTGGATGAAAGGGGAGACGCTAATGTGTGTGCATATGTCCGCATTATATGTTCAACTGTCTCCTAGATGGGTAAACACGACGAGGCCTGGATGGTGCTCAAACACATCCATGACACTAACATGCGTGCCCGCGGCAAGCCGGAGAGAGTCTTCACCGTGAGTACACGCCGGCACCTCCACACTCGCAAGCTTCCTGCCGCCGCAGTGCCGTCGGCGGGTGACAGATCAGTGTCTCCCCCTGCAGGTGAACAGGATAAAGATCCCCAAGCAGCTGGACGAGCTGGTGGAGATGCAGAGTGAGTCAGCCCACCTGGTGCTCAAGGTCCTCTCCAAGATCAAGGCTGAGCTCAGAGGAGTAGGACGCTCTTTTCTCTCTGCCCTGGGTTGTTTATGCTCAGTTTTTGTGGTTGTAAGGACTTCAATGATCTAAAAATCTGTTTCCCTTTTATAATAGATCTGGTTGACCTTTATGAAATGCTTCCACTACCCAGTGAAAGACAACACTATGAAACTGGCTGCAGTCTGGTTTACTCTGTCGTTTGGGTAAGAAACTTTCTTCAGTCTTTGACGTCCTCTCCAGCTCTCTATGTCATTATTGTATGAGTCCGTCAGGTTAAATGACGCTATATATTTCGTATATATCAGCCGAGTCACCGCTACTTTCCTGCTTAATAACAGAGTTTCGATGAAGTTCTCAGCACTAAGGCAGATGCTCCATCACTCATATCCTCCTTATGAACGTTGAAAGGTTAGATTAGAGAGAAAGAACCTATTTGAGAGAAGGTTGCTGTGTGGCTTTTTTTTTTTCTTTTTTTTTTTTTCCGTTGGCTGCTTTAATGAATTAGCAGAATGTACATGTGTACAGAATTTCCAAGCCTGAGGAAAGTCCTTCAAAATCAAAAAAGAGGCAAAAGTAGGCTGTGTTATTCTGCACAGAATAATGTATTCTAGTCTATTCTGCTTTATTCCGGTGACTTCCTGGCTTCAAAAACACGTTTAAACAAGCTGCACCTCTGACACCAGCTTGTCCCTCTCTCCTCTGGAGATTCACACCGCAGCCAATTACGCCACGAGCAGATGTGTTATTTCTCTACTGGCCCACGTATTCCTCTTTTTTCCTTTTTATCCAGACATACATGCACACGTACAGACAAATACACTCGCACATTTAGCTGCTTTGTTACCAGAACTGATTAAAGATGACGTGAAATGCAGTCGACACCGTTGCTATTCAGCGGTGCTGCAGTAAACCGTTGGAAACTCAGCGAATGATGACTGTTTTATGAACATGTTGCACAAATCCGCCTCAGGCACATAAGACACTGAAACTCTTTCGCCGCATGAGAAGAGTCGCATCAGCGGGAGGAGAAAGAGCAGCGAACACCACAGCAGATTTACTCCGCCGCCAGTCGCGGGGACCGGTCCTCAATACCAAGCACCGCAAGGGGGCAATTCCGCCGCCGCCAGCAAAAGTATTAACGCTTGAAACATTTGCATTTTACACCTTAGTGACGGATTAATGAGCCTCCCAATTGGTTACCAGATTAAAACTTTGAGTAGCCGCCTTCGAACTATGGCCCCGAGGGTTGCGGACACCCTTTGATGAGCGGGTCACCACATGCACCGCCCATCCTCACAAGAGATGTGATTGGCTGATCTGGAAGCTATGATATTTTTTTCCTTGTTGGTGCATTTCCTCTCTTGCATTTACGTGTGCTTTTACTAGCCACAGGTTATATTATTGATATGTCTACCATCGTATTATCGTTGGGTAATGTTTCAACGGTTTTGTAATGTACTTACACACGCAGTGTGTTTACGTACGCATGCAATAAGCCTCAGATGATAGACTTACAGTTCAGGTTTAGGGGGACCCATTTAGTTTGAGAAATCATGTCATAACATTTATTAATAAGAAGACAAATGCAATAACAAAACAAGCAGTTAAGTACAACGGCAAATGTAAGACTTGATAAAAATCACTGCATCTTCCATCGTCAGACATGGTGATGAATTCATTGGGACCAGTACCAGAACGAGCTGACGTAGAGTGGCCTGCGTCAGTGACCACTTGTAACACACTTTACTCCAGAGGCTGTCGCTGTGTCCAGGTACTACGGGCTGTCCGTGTGGTTCCCGGACGTCATCAAGCACCTTCAGGCCGATGAGTACGCCTCCAGGGTGAAGACTCAAAGCAACGAACGCACCGAAGACTTCACCTTCAACTTCACCCTGGAAAACCAGATCCACAGAAACTCTGTGTTTCTAAACGACAGGTAACAAAAAAGAATGGGACCGGGTGCAAACTGACCTCTGTTTGGATTGAAGCATTTTCCACTGACCCCAGCCCTCTCAGACGAAGCGTTAACTTCCTTTTTGATCTAAACCTGTGAGCCTCCCCCCGCACGGTGCTGCAGTTCAAGCCGGCTGCTCGTCCCGGTGCGGGATAGCGGTACTATTCGTCATTCCTGCAAACAACACAGCGCTGCTGGTAATATTAATCCTGCCCCTTTATCTCCCTCACCCCCCAGGAAATTAAAAGGCTTATCTCTCTCTCTCTTTCCTTCTTTCCACCCATACACACACATCTGTTCCTTCTCCTCCTGGTTATGACTCTCACTTTCACAAAGGCCACAGAGGAGATGCTTTAATATGCTTTTTTTTTCCTTTTTTTTTTTCTTTTCCATCCTCAATGGAGACCAGGATGCACGTTTATTAAGAGATTAAATCAGGACCAATATCATGACAGATATGTAGATCAGTAACAGACTGGCAAGCCCGGTCATATTAGTCATGCTACAGGAAGGATAATGCTGGTCTTTCCCCAAGCGCTCGTGGAAGAAGTACTCGTTACTTTTTGCTTAAGAAAAAGTAGCAATGCCCCTCGGTAAAACTACCCTGCTGCAAGTAAAAGACCTGCATTTAAAATTTTACTTAAGTAAAAGTACAGAGGTATTAGCAGCAACAGACTTAAGTATGAAAGGTAAAAGCACTTATTGTGCAGAATGGCCCCTTTCAAACTGTTAGATTTCTACGTATATTATATTATTCTACTATAATTATCAACATGACAAGAGCACTTTAAAGTCACAGCTGGTCGACTTGCAACTAATCAATTCACTCGCTGATCGTTTTATAGACCAAGCGATAGCTGAATCTATAACGACGCATCGTATTTCGTAAGAAGATCATTTGTTTTCGTTGTAAAATCTTTATCTTCATGTAACTAGTAACTACAGTTGTCGGGTAAATTTAGTGAAGTCACAAGAACAATATTTCCCTCTGAAAATATGAAGTAGCCTACCTTGGAAACACTCTAATTTGTTCTTAAGTACAGTACTTAAGTACAAATGTAAATGTACTTAGTTACTGTGCACCACTATCCTTACAGTGCCTGTAGTCGGTTATCAGGCGATTTTGTCCAGAGAGGACAATGTTTCTGCAAATCAGAGGAATACTTCAAATATTCCAGGTAGGGACTACTCTTACAAGTCCAGGTCAATAAAAAGTAACCTCAACATTAAAGTAGTTATAATCAACAGTAATGCATCAATTGAAAAATGTGAGAATGTGACAATGATGAACCTACAGAGAACTTGGATCAGCAGCTCCCCCCGGGGCTCACAGAGCTTTTAGTAAGTGTCAGCTCATTGTTGAGCTGTTCGGGCCCACGCTCTTATTTTACCGGTTCATGGTCTGCGGCCACAGCGGGCAGCTGCTTTCAGCTTAAAAGCTCCAAAAGCCCACTGTACACTACCTGCTCCGCAACGGATGGCAGACGGGCAGAGCTAAAGAACCTGACATTTCCGTCAGGGGTTGGCAGAGACCGAAGGCTGAGCTGAAGGACAGGGAGTATGGTGGACTAACGTTCACCAGGTGGACACACAAACGCCGCTCCAAATGAATGATGATGCTGCTCCGTAACTACCGGCAACGGATTGCTAACAAGTTCACTACGTCAACTCAGAAGGGGGGTGATATGTCGCGTTCGCAGCTTGTTTCTGCTGCCTCCAAGTGGCCCCCAAAAAAAAAAAAAAAATCAGTTCTTGTAGGTCAAAGTCAAAACTTTACCGCCACAATTCAGCAGAGTGTGGTCGAGTCTGTCTTGAGAAGAGGAGATCTATTTTTATTTTGATAGTTGCGGCTGTGCATGCACTGAAGCTACCCTGCCTTCGTTATACATTCAATTTTCAAAGGAAAATAGTTACGGTACCAACACCATTGCTGTCAGAAATATTTTACCAATCCGTGTTAATCCTATTCCACCGGTTGATACTTTGGATCTTTCTTACAGTCATTTCCTCCCCCGTCCGCTTCCGTCTCTTCCCAGGTTTATCAGTATGAAGTTCAAGGCGGTCACGTTCATTGACTCGTCTTTCCTCAACTGCTATTTTGAAGACGTCTCCTCGGTGGGGTCCTTCTTCAAAAACTGCACCTTCGCAGACTCTTTCTTTTACAACACGGGTGAGTACACGCCTGCAAAATTCGCTCGCAACCGGAGCATTTCCTCTCCTGCGCACAGCTCCCTGTACTGAGGTATTTCCCTCCGCCCCAGAAAATCCTATTATCCTGTAGGTGCCTTACACATAAGTCTCAATCAGCCTCTTTGTCTCTTTCAGACAGTTCATTTTGGGTCTAATGTAAAAGGTTCTGGCTTAGAGAAAAAAGAATGGGTTTGAGCATTTATGACTTTGCTTTATGCCACAAAATTACTGCTTAACCTCCCTGCCCCTGCACAGATTGCTTTTCTGAACTCGGGTGACTATAGTTAACAAAGAAACCGAGGCAGTTTGGGCTGCAGAGCACTGAAAATGGCCATTTCTAACCGCACAAAGACTCCTGCAGTGGTACCTTTTTTTTGTATGTGATGTTTTAGATGCTTGCAAAAAATACAAGACAGTAAGGAATTTTATTTTCTTAAAGGGAGCTTTCCCTGTTCACTGGCTGAATAATTCATCACAGCGTGTTTTGTTTCGATAAAGACGTTGGAGCCAAGGCATCTGCAGCAGCAGCAACTGGAACATCAGGTCGTACCTCTACTAAATCCTGGCTATGATATAATGCAATACGATGTATGATATGACAATGATACAGTGCGATCCGATCCTTTTGGGCCGGACAACGACACCAGCAGGAAGAAAAGGCAAGACAGGGGAGGCATTTTGAATGTTGTGAGAGAGCCGGAGCTGAATCAGACCCTGTGGGAGCACCGGGTGGGAAAACAGTTCCCTCCAGCACTCGGGAAAGCGCTGAGCATGGAAACAGTGAGGGCACGTCAGGTTGCCGGTAATGCCCCCTGGGAAATGAAGTCTCTTTGCCCCCAGCAATGTGTCTCTAGAGAGCCGAGGATAAATAGAAAGGAGGAGAGATGGAGTGAGTGTCGTGAGAGTAGAGGCGAGAGCTGGGAACGTTTTCTCACCGCTGCAGCTGCCGGAGTTTATTAATCCACCATTTCTGTTCAGGGGGAGGGCCCACAGACATTTAAACTGTACAGAATATCAGTACGGTACACCGTATATACGTGACTATCCTATACATGCGGTAGAGAGGGGTTATGTTTATGACTCAAATTAAAAAATGCAAATATACCAGCGCGAGACTCAATGTAACCAAACAAGAAAGCCTCACTGAGATTAAAGGAGTAGTCTGACACTTCAACAAATCAAAATTCTCATTGCCACAGACTCCTTTTATCATTTTTTTCTTTTTTTTTTAACGTAATTACATGTAGGAAAAGTTCTGTGTTTTTAGGCCAAATTGGCTTTTCATCAAACTTGATTGGGAACAAAATGTTGTAATTTTTCTAAATGCAATTAAAAAAAAAAAACATACTAAAGCCTTGCGAGGCTTTGAGAAGCAGAAATCACTGTGCAAGTTTTGGACTCGGCGCCCGGACAGGAGAGAGATGCATGTGTTCTGCGCACTGATTGCCAAGATAATAAAACCGTCCATAAAAATCATACAAAAGCTCACATCCTCAACGCAGCCTCAGGTGGCTCCTCGAAGTGGCTGGATTAATACAGGTTATGACGGCTTCACCAAACGTCCTGACACCAACCAGTATTTCTAGAATCGAATTTTACTATCAGTCTGCAGGTTTTCCTCTGTGTCAATTAGTTTGTGGAAATTTTATTAAATACAACTTAATTTTGAATATGCACCACGTGAGCACAATATAAACTACAGTATATGTAAGATAAATAACAGAGCCATGGCAACAACATGAGATAATTATGAAGGGGCTGCTTCAGTTGTGATTGTAGCTCAATGCTAAATTAATAAAAGTACCAAAACCCCGGGGACCCAGGGGCAGCTGCCCTCTGTGCCTGATTGATCCGGCTTTGCACCTCAAAGACCTAAGACGTAAACCGAGTCTAAAACCCTCAGTGAAAACAAATGAGTTCAGTTTAAAACCATCAAACAACAAATGAACGCATCCAGATTCTAATATACACTAAAATCATCAGCAGCCAGAGGACAGAGAATGTGTGGCTTCTGCCGAGAGACAGAATATTTTCTATTTTAAATCCTACTTCAGGAGGTGCCAGGCAGATAAAAGCCTGTCTTTATTCATTATTTCAACGCAGTGTGAAAACCGCACTCTCATCTCTCACATTTACAGATATCGATGACACCAAACTAACAAACTCAAGGGTGATCAACTGCACCTTCCTCCACAACAAGACAGGTTGTCAGATGACATTTGAAGATGATTACAGTGCCTACTGGGTCTACTTCGTCAACTTCCTGGGAACGCTGGCTGTGCTGCCTGGAAACATCGTCTCTGCTCTCCTCATGGACAAAATAGGTCGACTTAGCATGCTAGGTATGACATAACATTCTCTGCGGTCCCTGCGGACCTGCTCTGACTTTTCGTTTGGGCTGCGAACAGCAAGCAGTTTCTCTCGCCAAATGTCTCGATGGCTCACGATGCTGGCCTTTGCACCTGCAGTGACCTCTAGTGACGTAAACGGGGCTATTTTGTGTCTGAGATGTAAAGGATGCGTTGTGTCCCCGCAGGAGGCTCCATGGTGCTGTCAGGCATCAGCTGCTTCTTCCTCTGGTTTGGCACCAGTGAGTCGATGATGATCTTCATGCTCTGTCTCTACAACGGCCTCAGTATCTCCGCCTGGAACTCCCTGGATGTGGTCACAGCTGAGCTGTACCCAACAGACAGGAGGTGAGAGCTGCACACAGAACTCACTTAGACCATTACCTTTAATGGCGTTTTACCTGTACACCTACCTCATCAGGAATAGTAACGTATAGGAGATGAGAACATCTGTGACACAGAAGGAGAAAAAGAAGAGCCACCATCTTTTTTCAGTAATAGAACAGTGTTATATTCATGAGCTTTGAATCTGTGTTGGCCATTAAAAGTATTTTACCAAAGCTCACTCGTTGGCAGGGCAAGAAGAGCATTGAAATAAAAATACATGCTCCCATGTGAAATTGACCATAAATTCAGGGAAACACATGCAGTGTAGTAGCTACCTCGAGTCACACGGACACGCGTACTTGACGCTCTCCTCCATATCCCCCTCCTTGTTTTCAGGGGCACGGGATTTGGCTTCTGTAATGCCATGTGTAAGCTGGCAGCGGTGCTGGGCAACCTGATTTTTGGCTCCCTGGTTGGCATCACCAAGGCTATCCCCATCCTGCTGGCATCGTCCGTGTTGGTTGGCGGCGGCCTGGTGGGGCTCCGACTGCCAGACACACGTGCCAACGTCCTCATGTAAACCTCAACGCGGAACAGTATGTTGTACACCAGATATTTGCTCAGTTTACCGAATAACTCATTTATGGACTGCAGTATGATTTAGTTAAATATCACTAAAAACAAGCATTGCTGTCATAATTCTTGCGTTTATCGTTTGACAAATAATGTCACTATGTCCACAAACGTATTAAACACAAACTTAAACTTAAACTTGTTATTTCCGAATAAACTACCTGGTAAATCAGGATAATGAGATGCAGTTCAACTTAACGGAGGGCTGTAGATATAAAGAGTTGGAAGAAAACAGTGAAAAGGTTAGAAATCTGTGTGGTGTCAGTGGCTGGTTACCAAAGCCCTGAGCATTCTTGCAGGGATGCAAAACGAAAAGGTTCCTCTTAGGAAACCGGCTAGAATTGTTTGTGGTTAGAAAACTCTGTGTATCAGCAGCTCATTATCTTCCGTGGGGCTGTTTCACACATGCAGCCCCCAAGTGAATGCGTCAAAGCTGCAGAAGACTTGGACTTCCAACAACAGTCCCCCTCCCAAATCCCGCTCAAGTTATGCTCAGATTAAAGGAGCAGTTTGACATTTTGGGAACCATGCTTACTGGAAGCTACCGCCAGCGGGTCGGTTGGCTTAGCAGAAGGACCGGAAGATGACAGCTGGCCCGGCTCTGTCCGAAGGTACGGTAACAGAGTCTTCTCACCAGAACCTCTGAAGCTCACTAATGAACACATAGTATCCTGTTTGTTTAATCCTTAAGAGAATAGAAGTGTCAAAAAGACAAGTTGTGGGATTACGTGGCAGATTAAAATCACGACGTGCTGTTTTTACACGTGGGTTTTTCGTGCGAATTAAACAAACACGCTGTAACGTGTTACTCAGTGAGCTTCAGAGGTTCTGGTAGGTGGATTTTGTTTTCCTTTGGACAGAGCCAGGCTGCCTGTTTCCCTCTGCTCCCCAGTCTTTACGCTATGCTCCGCTGACGAGCTGCTGGCTCTAGCTTCATATTTGTGAATAACTGTGTAAGGCTGAAAACAAAACGTTGAACTGTACCTTAAAGTACAAACAGTTTTGGAGCAGCTGAGCATTTGTGTGTTCATTTCTTCGGTATTTTGGGTAGGTTATTTTTTTTTTTTTTCTTCAGCAGTTTCTGAACCTGGGATCAGTATTCCACGGTTGATGATGTTCAAACCTTTTGCCATAGAAGTCCATAGAAAAAAAAAGAAACCAATATCAATACAGTAGATTAGTCGAAACTGGCAACTTCAGCAGCTACATTTCTAACGTGACAAGAAGTTTACATTTTCTGCCTTTTACAGTAAGAGACTTTTGAGATTGGAAACCTTTTGTCTGAATGCTTCCTCTCTCCCTCTCTCGTGTCTGTGTTGTGTTCGTCTCGTGGCGCCAAGCTCACCATGAAGGGCTTTGCTCTCCGTCGTAATCTGACCTGTCAAGAAGAATTTATACCCTAGGAAACCTCTGCTGTTATGAAAATCGTCTCTTCTCTTCGTGGTTTTTCTTTCCCTCTGTCTGTCCCGCCGTCATGGTTTCCTCGTGGTGTCTCTCGACCTGTCTTGTCCTCTTGCTCTGTTTATCTCCTCCTGCCTTGCTGCTGCTCCCTCCAAAACTCAAAGGCCTTTCTCAAATGTTGTGCCTCTCTCTCCATTGAGCCCGTCTCTCCTTCCAAACCTCGCTGGAAGCTGTGCTGCTCTGTCCTGCTTTCTGGCTCCCTCATCCCTCGATACCGCAGTGCGTATGTGTGTGTGCGTGTGTGTGTGTGTGTTTGTTTGTGTGTGTGTGTCCAGACAAGCCCTTATAACATACAGTGAGCATCTCATATATAGAAAGCCAAGTTGTTTTTTTTTCCGGTTCTTTTCTAAATTTTAATTAAAAAAAAAAAAAATACATAAAGGGTCAGTTCACCCAAATTTCAAAAAGACATATTTACTAGTCATGCCATCAATGCAATGGAGGTGAATAAAAATGAGTCTGTACTGCTCCTAACTTTGAAAAATTACATGTGAGCATGATTAGGGCCTCGTTGAGACAAACCTCAGCCCTGCGGTGAAAAACACTGCCCTGTCTTTCAATTGAATGCAGCCTGTCCGTCGGTGTAGCCGGGGGGGGGGGGGCAATGCAGAGCGCTCCAGTAAAGAAAACCACACAGTGGCAATGCTAACACGCCGATGTTTAGCCGGTATAATGTTTACCATGGTCACCGTCACACTCTTTTGTGTTACCACGCTAACATTTGCTAATTAGCAGTAATCACAAAGTAGGGCTGAGGCTGATGGGAATGTGATTAGTTCTGCAGGTTTCTTCTCGTCATAAACCAATGTAGTGGACAAATTCAGATTTGGACCTGATGACGGTGTTGTTCTAGCTGAACTTAAAGGATTACCGAAATGATTACAGCTCAGCCTCCGAGAATGTCTTTTACAGAATTTCATGGCAACCCATCCAGTTGTTGTTGAGATGTTTCAGCCTGGCCCGAAGCGGCGGGCTGCCCGACTCCACCGTCCCCAGAGCCATGTAAGGCTAAAAATTCACCAGCAGCGTGTCTTTCTCGAAAAAAATGTGCTTGTTACTCTGGATAATCCACAGGACACTGTCAAGAGTTCATTATTTCCTGTGGGCAAATAAAGCTAAAACTATCTGCATGGCTGGATACCACTACGCTAACTAAGAAAATGTGTGTTGTTGTTTTTTTTGTGATTTGGGTGAACACACCCTTTAACCCTCCTGTGAATGGTACTCTTGCTGCTAGCATGTCAGTGCAACCACGTTAAAATGCGTTAGGTAATTTGTAAAATAAAACCCTGTAATATGTTCTCTTCTGGGTTTGTTCAATCAGTACCAAAGAGTCAGCTGATACAAAAGTACACTACTGTTTCATTCAGTTCGTTCCCAATCAATTTTACGATGAAAGTAGTGCCAACATATGTGGTGTTCTGTTGCTTATATCATATTTCTTAGTCTGGAAATCAATTTAATGCAGTACGTGACCTCCTACATTCAGCTATTTATACTGGTTTTTTTTAATATATATTAGATTTTCTCCTGACTGACATGCAACTCTTTCAAGGTATGAATCCGGTTTCCTGATGAGTGTGTATGATGCTTCATGCGCCTGCTCCTCTGCACCGCCCCCTCTTCCAAACACCACCACCTGTGCTGAACTAACTCACTATACATCACTGTTTCCGATAAGAAATCCTGCATGTTTGTGACCGAAGTCCCTCTGTTGTGTGTGCTTTTTTTTTTTTTTTCCCGTCTTGGTGTCTTCGCTGCTCCTCTGCGGGAGGAGGCAGACGTGTGATTCCCGGGTCAAAGGTGAATGTATCATTCTCACGTGTTGTCAGGTTCGTTGTGGACAGGTGTTTGTTATACCGAGTTGTGAAAGGGCATGCCAGTGGTGAGGCGACTGTCTGTTCTAAGAGATGTTATGCAGCAGGGGTGATCAAATCTGCTTTTATCGAAGGTTTCCAGTCAGAACTGTCATTGGCGTAAAGTCACTAAAGCAGGAATGGAAATGCCAACATTTGAAAACCTCTGCTGTCAGACGATACTCGGAGGCGTGTGTAAAAATAATCACCTGTCCTTGATATGAATTATTTTGATAAGAAAAGGGATTGAAGTGTAAAGGTGGATTCCTCTGGTGTCTACATATTGAATAAAGAGTTTCATTTGAACAGCTGTGGGGCTTTGTTTGTATGTTCAGTGTCCAAATGTGGCTGCATCCTCTCACACCAGCAGATGGCACCACTTATACAATATTTACCATGACCAGCTCGTCTGTGGGCCAGGTTTTATGAGTTATTATAAAAAAGCTTGTTATGGAGATTTATTTTAGGACTAACCACTGAATAACCTCATGAAAGTTTCCCATTGATTGTTTACGTTTGTTTTGAGGCTGTTCTGGGGGAAAAGGTCACTGGGATTCATTTTAGTTCAATTTATTTGTCATCAGTTGTGACTCTGGACCATTTTAAACCACTAGGAGACCAGACTGGGACTAGCTTTTCCTCGTGAGGGGGCCAGTTGACTTAAAACTAGACTACATGACTGTTGCTGTTACTGGACTCCCGTGGCCACATGTGGTATTTACAGGGTAGTTGTAAATGTGAAAACACAGTGTAACAGTAGCACAAGTAGTCAAGAGTCACAATGTCAGCAAGCTGAATCAGTAATGTCAGCTGCAGTAATATGTTTGCCAGCAGTAGTAAACTCAGCCTATATATGCTACCGGTCATATTAAACCAAGTAAGGCTGTGGCGATAAAACCCCTGAGTCTATTAAACTAAGCAAGGGTGTGTTTTATTGCTTATGAATTCGACTGCTAATTTGTAAGAGGAAAATTGTGTTATTTCTTCCTTCCAAAGTCACATAGTCTCTCTTTAAGCCTGAAACTAAGTGCTCTTTGTAGCAGTAAAGCCAGGTCAAACATCATCTAAAGAAATCTGGTATAAAGTAGGACAATATGTAATTTTAGCAACAAAATAAAGATATTGAGATTTGCGTTATCGCTTCATTGTGCTGTAACGCAGCAAACTACAGATTTCTGTTTGTGTCAGAAAGAAACCTGCCGTGGATGCGAGAGTCGCACACATTGCTCGTGCATTTTCACAGGCATCCAAAATATACACAGGAAAACAACAGCTCATACTCTATATATAGATTACTACTGAATACTGAAAAGGCCGAAGACTAAAAACATCACGTCTAAAAACATCACATCAGACTAAAAACATCACGTCTAAATGTTTGCATCAAATGCATCAAAAAATATCAGTGTACGTGTCAAATACATGACTTCCACTCTTTTATCTATTTTCTTGGCCCACAAAAAACATTCCCACATGGTCTACGGTACTCCAGATAATTACAAAACAAGAATGAAGAAATCCTTGCAGGCAACCACAATAGCGGCAGTTTTTCACAGGTTCACCCGCAAATCCCGCAGTCAACAGGTAGCCTGTGTCTGCGTAGAAGTTGTTAACACCGCAGCTTTAGAGTTCAAGCGAAGACGTCCATTACTGCGTGACATCAGCGTCTGGAGAGCGACGCGTTAAATACACCCAGACATTTAACCAACAGGAGGAAATCCAAAATGTGAGAGACAGACAGACACAGAGAGTGTCTGGCACCAAAGCTTCTTCTCCTCTCTCTCATGAAAATTAAGCGGTAAGTATTCAAGTCGCACACAGCCGTGAAAGTCCTCCAAACCATGAGCGGATAGACGGTTAAAGCAACTCAGAACAACGGAACTGGTCTAATCTTTACTCAGTTGGCTACGAGTCCACAGACACGCACTCAGATCTGTGAGGCTGTGCTGAATGCTGCCGTCAACCTCAAGTTTTGACTTGGTGAAAAGTCAGGGGATCGCCAGAGTTCTTACAATGAATCCTGCAAAAAACTCCGTCCAGCCGTTGTAGAGACATTTCATCCAGCACTGCAAACGTGAACCTCATGGCGGTGCTAGAGAAAAGGTCGGGGCATCGCCAAATCCGTGGGATTCAACATCTGGGGACCATGAATGTCGGCGGCATGGATGTGCAGCTGGCAGATGTACAGGAATGATGGGACGGAATCATGTCAACATGGGCCGAAATCTCAAAGGAAGGTTTCCAACAAGAACTGAGGGGGTTTTGAGAGCGTAGGGAGGCCCTTCCCACTTCCTGTGTTGCACGCTCCGAATGTAGCTGCTCGGCGTGTGGTAAGTCTGGGGTTCGGGGGCGGTGCGTCACCTTTAAATCCTGTCACATGTCGAGCAGGAAACGTGCTGGAGGTGTAGTTGCAGGGAGGTTGATGCTTAGACTATACTGCAACTAAACGACTCTATATCAAAGAAACTGTACACGTAGGAACACGGATACAAATGGGTTTGGCTTCAGCCATATCGAAGACAATGCAAAACATCCAAGTAAATAATACAAAGATACGGAATATCTTAGAGATGGTCAAGTTTACATTTTAATGAACAGAAATAATAACTTCATATATGATTACAGGAATAAACTGAGACTCGGGAGAATCATTTTCTCAGCCTGTTTGACATTATTCATCATCAGCTATAGATTTCAAGCATAAAAACCCCCTACAAGAGAACTTTGTGTTATTTTTGCTCTGATTTCTCAAGAATGAAAAAAAGAACAAACTTTTGTTGTAAAACCATAAACAAAAAAACAAAAAAATTAACTATCATGCATTATTTAAAAATGAATATATTATGTCTTTCATGTATAGTATATTAACTATTAACCAACTGTCTGCTCAATCCCCTCTTCTGTCTCTGTCACACACATACTCACACAGAAAAAACTATATTGCTAAATTAAAAACAATAAGAATTCTGTCTGCAGGAACACTGATGTAACAAGAGTCAGTCCCCGGTTTACTACGACATAAATGCAGTTTTTGGTAACATGTACAGTAGGTCTCTCTTAGACAGATATACTCACGGTCTTGCCTTTAAAGGTCCTGAGGTATCGCCCGGAGCGTGCGGACTTGGACATTAAGAGAAAGAGGAAGGGGTCCAGACAGGCATGGAGGCAGCACAGACACACCGCCACGTTGAAGTACACGTACAAGCTCTCTGTCCCATCCACAAACAGTTGCACATAATGGAGGAAGTGCAGGACTCCGGCGGGCACGAAACACACCAGGAAGATGGCGAACACAAGTGAGATGACCTTGATGTACATCGCCCAGTCTTGGTGCGATTGGTTGAGCTTGTAGACGATTCGGGCGTAGCACACAACAGCCACCACCAGCGGCGCCAGGAGGCCAAAGACGGTCAGGATCAGGTTGTAGTAGAGCAGGAAGATATGGGAGTCACTGTCCAGAGGCAGCACGTCATGGCAGGCAATGCGGCCCAGCTCAGGGAGCCGATAGCTCTGCCGGATGAGGAGCTCGGGGACAACGGCGGCTCCAAAGACCACCCAGACGGCCAGCGTGACCCAGCTAGTGCACATCCTCTTGGGGAGCGTTTTGTACATGAACGGGTGCACTACAGCCAGGTAGCGCTTGATGCTGATGCAGGCCAGTGTCTGGGCCGAGCAGTAGAGGTTGCCATAGAAACAGGCCGTGACCACTCGACAGGCGGCCTCCCCGAGAGCCCAGTGGTTTCCTTGGAGATGGTAGTGAGCCTTGAAGAGGAGGGAGAGGAGGAGGAAGAGGTCGGAGACAGCCAGGCTGCAGTACAGGATGGCAGAGGACACCTTCCTAATTTTGGAGGCCAGCGCGCACAAGATGGCAACGTTCGCCGGGATCCCGACAATAACCACCAATATATAAATAATGGGGATAACCCGGGTGCTGAGAGGGCCGCCGAGGTACCCCGCTGTGCTGTTGCTTAGTGACTGCAGCGCTGGAGGGGAATGAGATGTAGCGGAAACTTGAGTCTCATTTTGCAACTTGATGATTTTGACGATCCCTATAAATGTTCTGGGCAGAGGAACGTTAACCTCAGACCTGGTGTCTTGCTCTTTTGTTCTCCTCTTTACTGCAACAAAAAAAAGAAAATAAAAACGTTAACTTTATTCTTTGTACCTTTTTATCAAAACAACTGTGCCATCATCACTGAACAATATACTGAAAAGACAGACATCCTCCTGATTAGGGTCGCGACTAATGATTATTTAGATCATAGATTCATCTGTTCTTTATTTTCTAGATTTATCAATTAATCCTTTAGTAAAATGTAGTAAAATGTGACCAAACAATGACCATGGCAATTTCCTACAGGACAAGGTGATGCATTCAAATCACCTCGTTTTGTCTGATCAATTTAAAGATTGATCGGTTATCAAAGTTTTTTTCCCCTGCTGATTCACTGATCGATTAATTGACCAATTGTTTCAGCTGATAATGACAGAATACATGACACATGAAACGTAATGATGTGTTATTTGGTGCTATAGTGAAGCGGTGAGTAACCACTCTGCAAATTGTGGCTTGCTTTTAAGTTATCTGATTCCCCGTCAGCTCACACAACGCAACCAGAGATTCACTTCTTTCACAAAAAAATCTATGATAGACCTTAGATTTCTTTTTATGATATTTTTATTTCATATATATATTCATATATGATATAAAAAAATTGTAGAAGAAATCTAGTCACTTAAGAAGGCTATTCTTAAAGTAAACTTTAATAAGTATTTCTTACCATTTTCTTGAAGTGTACCACTTACACACGGAACAAAAAGGAGAAAAAGAAGAAGAAGAACTCTCCCCATCTTCTCTTATCGTTGAACAGCACTCAGGCAAATCTTGCTTCTCTCCGGTATTGTATTGTCAGCTTTACAGTTCAGTGCAGTTCCGTGTCCCCTCTGTCTGCTGCTCTGTGGGTGTAATCCAGTCGGAAACACCTCCCCCACCCCAACGAGTATGGAGGAAAACATGTCACAAGTTCAACGAAACCGTGGGTGACTGCTGGTTTCTGTGTGAACATGCACATGGTGAACTTGGGAGTTAATGCCCTCAAACATAATCTTTGTCACACTATTGCACCATCCTCTGTTGTATGAGATTGAAAGCTGAAAGTACTGAACTACGCTCTTTTGTTTATGTGTATCTGCTGTAACCTATCGAGTCTATTCTTTTTGTCTACTTTTCCTCTGAAATTCCCTCCTTAAGCAGGCTCAAAGTCAAAAATAAAAATGTGCAGTGTTTTACAGTATCTGTTCTGTATCCACTCCTACAGACACTTCATTGCAGCTCTTTGGTTTTTAACTGAAATGTTCAACCCCCCTCAAGATGAATTTCAGCCTCCAAAACATGGCAGAACTGTACTTTTTCCCGGCATTATGATCCCTGGAGGGACGCGGAGGGAGGTAATACACGGAAGGAGGCCACTGTGCGAGCAAGGAAATATTTGCCTGAAGATGATAAACTTGTCCAAACATGAGCGGTTTTGTTTTGTCTTCACTTCTTTTTCTACATGGAGATATTTTTATAAAAACCATATTTTGGTTTATAAAACCCTTTAGAAAGTTGCGTACTGACGCTTCAGCTGACAGAAAGTATCAGCAAAATAATACATGTAGCGTAGTGAGATAAAAGCTTAACGGCATATCAACTGGTGTGACTCAATTACAATGAGTCTTATACGCGGTGATAGTTCTAAAAATATCTGTGACCTTAGCGGCACACGACTTTCATGATATCATGTGTTCTGCTTTTTTTCTAGCTTTTAAATTTAAAGGAAAATTTATCTGCTTGAATTTTGTCCTAGTCTTCCGGACACATTCAGCTTGAAGTGCTATGTCATTTAATTTTCGACTAGAAGAAAAAAGTCGAGAGCTTATGTTTATTGCAAGATACAAATGTAGTCAAGGGGTGATTTTGCAACGGCCACATGTTCAACCCAAACATATTGTTACCAGTATACTTCTGCCAAAGCATTTTTTTTTTAAAGTATTTAATAAATTGATTAATGAACATAGATGGGAACCAGACATGGGAGCATCGTCCATGAACTGAAATTCCCAGAAATCACACATTTTTGTCAGGACTTCTGGAGAAGAGGAACCACGTATCTGGTTCCGTTTTGTTCGACTCTTTCCAAGAATGGCAACAAATCTGCAGCAAACATCTGCTTCCTGCATTATAGTTGTCATACATCAGCTTCATATACCAGAAATTCTTCTTTCTGTTGAGAAGAATTTCAGCGTGAAAGCACTACTACTCAAGCCTTTAAGGAGGGACTCCTTTGAAGCAACTAAAAACACTGAGATAACTACAGAAGACTCTAATAACGGCGTGTTTTGCCTTCTCCCTCTCGTGTACATTAAAAACGAATCTAAAAAAGACGTTGGATTTACACAAAGACCTTCAGGCTCTGGCCCTTTAGAAGTGACTGTGTCTCTGCGGTGATTCATTAAATCACATAAACACATAACCTTTTCAGGTTAGGTAAAAACACGTTAAAAAATATAAATACTAGTCTTTTCTTGTTTGTGAAAAGTATGTTGAAACAAGGAAGGTAACAAGGAAAACCCACTTTCCCCAGAAGAGGGCGATATCTGTCTTTATCACTGGATCATTTCATTCCATTGTTGTCTTTCATGTTTTTATGAATGTAGAAGCCACTTAGGGCAGTCGTCACTTTTCCTCTGATAGGTCTGTTGTTCAGCGCTCCCAGGAATACGCTACCAGCCCCTACAGTATTTGGGCAGGCATGGGGCAGAAACCATGAAAGCACATCTACACTCCCTCAAGGGGTATCGCTGGTAGTCCCAGATGGCTCAGATAAGGGGAAATTTGTATGGTTCCCGGTACTGTTCTTTTTTCATGCCGCTATATAAACACCATTAAACCATATGGGGACTCTGGGTCAGATTTTAATGTAGACAATTTTTGCTGCTTTCCTGAAAGTGTAATTGTTTACTTTTGTTTTTTATAAACTTCTCTGGAGGAAAAAGATAGTAGCTATATTCATTCCTCAAAGGAGATTAAAGCTGCAGCGATCAATAATTTTACATTAACAATAGATCAAATGACTGTATAGTGAGAAGGGTCATATTGACGAACCCAAAAAGAGTTGTGACCCTCTGTATATCTGCAGTTACCCCTCAGCTCTATTAAGCATTTTATCATTGTTCAGCCAGTTGTTTTGGTTTTGCCTTTTCCACCCTGCTTTCATTCTCATCAACTTCATCGTTTTCAGACGCTAGAGCAGCTTTTTTTTAGGGGGTGTTTAAACTAAACTGAAAAGCAGACAGGCAAGGCTGGTGAAGAATGCGGAACATTTAGCAGCTACAGTACAAGCGGATAATTCCTGAAATTAGTTGTTCAAGGACGAAAGGATATATTTTTAAAAGATAATAAAAGAAGCAGTTCCAACATTTTCTTCCGTTAAGATCGACATGGAATTTCAACTAGGGTGTGTGTGAGGTATGAAAATAATTCAGGCTAAGGAACCGAAACTTTCGTCCCTCTCCGACAAAAGATTTCATTGAAGTCAGCACTCCCTTGGTTTTTCCTTAGACTTCAGCAGTTCTGGCATAAAGTAGTTCAATACATATTCATGATTAACGCCGTAATAGGAAATGAATCATCTACAGCACAAGCTTAAAGCAGAATAAATGGCATGACTTCACGGTGACTCTGCAAAAATAGAGTGATGCTGTGTTCTCTTTCCAACATGATCCTGTCTACAACAGCAGAAAGTCAATTTACACAGCCACTTTGCTTGAGTACAATTTTAATGGTATGTTGAGTATTTCGATTTAATGCCATTTTTTTTTTTTACCTCTGCTCCACTACATTCTAGAGGGATGTATTGTGCTTTTTACTCCACCACATTCATTTCACAGTGTCATGACCCGGTTCAAGGTTTAGACAAAAGAAGGGAAATCGCAAATGCGGGAAAAACATTAAGTAAACAAAAACAAAAAAAACCCCAAACAAGCACAGTCAGACAGACCGTCAGCTTTGAACAGTCCCAACCCAACAGCCCCGATGCCCAATGAATTTCCCATCAGTAATGATGACCACCACTTTGCCAGGTCACTTCCTGAAAGGAGAAGAGCCCCGGAGAACTCAAAATTAGACCGAACAGAGCGGAAGGGTTGGTCACAACGGCTGTAGTTGCTAGATGTTTGCGAACGTGTAAGCAAACAGTTGCTAGTTTACACCATCCAGCAGGCATGAAGCAACATGAGAACTCATCTGTGTTTAGGTGTCGGGCCACCCTATGAACGTAAGTCCGACATTCACGTGTGGCTCAAAGAGCACAAATGTTCTGACAGGAACAACAAACCAAGGAACACCGAGTACTGCTATGATAGACAGTTTATTTGCCAGTGATGATCACTCGTTCGGGTCTTGAAACACGAAGTTAAGCACATGGACTCGACGTTGTAATTTTTGGTCTTAACTCAGGAGCTCATAGCCCGGATGTGAGAGTTATTTATGACTTGCAGAACAATGACTTTGTACCCCAACTTCTCTAAACTGACCAAAGAGCCCCAGTGAATGCCAACATTAGCCCTTCAGTACATATAAAGCTCGGCCTTTCACCCCTTCTAACAACCTCGCTTCTCCCAGTGACGTAGATCTCATGTGGTTTTTCAAAATGTCATGTGGGTGCCCACTGTGTATCCTTGGGCAGCTTGCATGTTGCATGGCCTTCCACATGTGAGCAGAGAAGGGATGTGTCAAATAGTGCCAAATGAGTGCTTTGCTCAAGGGGTCTGCATTCACCTTACAGGCGCTACTTGCCAGAGACACAAGCAGCAGAAAATGCCCCAGTGCCAGATAAAGCTGTCAGAATCCACTCTTCCGCTTTCCGTCTGAGTAGCCTCGTGTTTCCACAAAGCACACAAACCTGGCTAATCTAAAAATGACAAGGCTGTCTGCTGAAAAATATTGGTAGGGGGCAATTCAGCAACACGTTGACATTGGCGTGGACATCTCCCCTGCCGTCCGTACCCAAATCTGCACTTGCGTTCCGAAGGAAAATTATGTAAAATTTGAATCACCTCGATGAACCAGATTTCTTATTTCACCGTGGAAGAGCACGGGGTTGCGGTTTTTGTCATGGATGTAGAGGGGTTGTGGCTGCACAATGAAACCCATGGCCGGCTCACATGTTACATACCCCACTGTTGCACTAACCTCTCCGAAGACCATGTCTTCACGCACCGCAAGCTCTCTGACTGAACCCCCAATTTAAAATGCAGGGTCATCAGCAGTGAAATTTGGCCCGTGCTAAATATTGAGACGCGCTGTTGAAGAAACAGGGTCAAAACCGCTACTCTTCCATTGAGGCCGCGGGTCGCATTTTCAGCAAACTTTCACCCAAAATAAAAAAAAAAAAGAACAGCTGTCTATGTACAATTTGCTTCATGTCCTGGTGACAGAAGTTGTTCTGCATCATCAGCATAATAGCTTTATGCACCGCAAGGTTTACACAGTTGACTTTGAAAGTTATGTTTATGAGCCATTCAATACCAGAGTCCTTCCTTTGTCCGACGGACCGAAATACATAAAGTTCCTCTTTCAGTAATATTTTTTTTATTCTGTCTTGTACGCATACCAACGCACCCCTTGTCTAACCCCAACTTATCTCAGCAAAGCTGGCTGTCACAGTTTCACGGTACATCTGAATCACACCAGGGGTAAAATCGGAGATTCTGTGCGTGGGAGGCTGGTAAGTCCACTTTTCTCCGTGCATATCTTCGGGAACAAACCGACATGGCTGGTGCCTTCATTTCTTCTAAAGAATGAATAAAAAGAAAGGACAGAGGATGTTATTTTACTGATATCCTCCGTGATATTACGCTGTTGTTGTTATGATATTCATTGTCTACCTCTATGTTTTTGTCAGGTCCTTTTCCCAAGGCCTGTCCTGAGAGGACGATGCCCAGATACTGATAAAAAGTGCTATTGTGGATACAGAAAACAAGAGGAATTCAACTCTGTGCCTGTAGCTTCAGTCCGGGCCTAATCTGCCACAGTCTGTATCCTGCCTCCTCTCATGAGCAGGAATGAGCTTATGTTAGTTTAGGCACGCCCAAGCACAGCAGGCTGCGAGGGCAGCATGACGTCAGCAGTGCATACCATGTCCAGCTGCACTTCCTCTCGTGAGAAATTTAAAGAGGTTATTTTCAGCATTTCCATATAAACAAGGGATCACATGACCACTTGTATGTGTAGGGGTTGATCGTGGCGATGAAGTAACAAATAATTATCACAGTTTCCTGCAGCTCTGTGAAGCTCTATAGCGCCTCTCTCTCTCTGATCATGGTTTTGGTTTCATGGCCCACAGGTTTGCGGTTTCGGTTCACGCTCGCTGCTCTCGCAGCGTTGTTTCCCGCCCAGCACCACACGCCTGACAGGCGTACTTAGCGCCCTGGCAATAGCATTAGCGAGCCAGGTAAGAGCAACGACGAACGAGATCTACTCCTCTCCGGTGGCGGCGAACGCGACTCAAGGGCCCACCGCTGGCTCTGGTGCATTCAGAGTTTAATACGGGAGTCGGGGCTGACACACGGCAACGTTAACCGTGACAAACGGCAGGGCTACGGCCTCGAGTTTCCGCTGCCGGTCCGGCAACCCCGTGTTGATAGCCAGACTTCAGGAGGGAGTTTTAGAGCTGCTGGTAGCTGGATTTTGTTTCCTTTGGACAGAGCCACGCTGCCTGCTTCCCCTGTTTTCCAGTCTTCGTGCCATGATAAGATAACCATCTCCTGGCTCCGGCTGCATATTTAACACCCAGTTCTGACAGTGGCATCCATCTTCTAAACTAACTCTTAGCAAGGAACTGATTAAGGGTCACTTTTTTCTTTGAGAAGGAAGAAAGGGCAGAAAAACAGGCCTTAATCAAGTTTGTTTCTACAGTAAGAAACAGGTCATTGTGACATTTGACAATTGAGTCTTTTGAGAGCAACTGGGTTTGGCCTGGCTGTCTGTGAGCTCAGATATTGACTCCCGTTGGATATTATGCTCAGGAAGAATGAGTCAGACTACTCCCACCCCATCCTGGCCCCATTATCTGCCACCCTCAATGTCAGAAACTATAGCAAAATCTCGCAAACAAAAAGAAAACCAGCACATTTCTCTTTCTCTCTAACAAACACACTTTATCTGCCCCCCCCCCTGTTTTTGTTTTTGTTTTTGTTTTTCAGGTACTCTTCTCTGTCCCCACTTCAGCGCTTTATAACGACAGACCCCCCAGAAGCAGAAAAACATCAAGGCAAGCGCTCCCATGACTTCGGCTCGTTAGATCTCTATCTCTAGCAGGCGGTGGGGGCTGTCTTGCCATGCGCAAAACAGAACATGCATATAATGTGACTTCCTGGAAAGGGAGGCCATTAGAGTCTGAGCGGCGAGCTCACATGAGCAAGTTACAGAAGACTCGTTATCCGTCATCAAAGATTTATAATCGTATAATCTCTTCTGAAATAGGTCATTTTACTGGCTTCGGCCCATCTCACTGTCCATTTGACGTGGTTATGTATTCGGCTGCTACAAACAGAGGAAGCAGTTAACGAGTCTACGGGATAACGTGTCATGGCCGAAAAGGAATGTTGTGTTTAATAAACACAATCCGTAAAACACTGAACTCCGTCTCCTCCCGAAAATCTGTCGGTGGACAGTTTTCATCCCGGAGTTCAAAACCTTTCACGCCCCACCTTAACCCAGCCTTCGCATATTCAGAGGCCACACTGGCAGTTACGTCAGAAAAATAGTGTATTTATGAACAGTGTGTAGTTGTACCCTGGTGTGGTTCAGACGACTGAATGCATTAAATGAGATGAAGACGCGTGGCTGTTTTTACAGCACGTGTTGGGCGACCTGGGTTTTAATACAAAAAAGAACAATTCACATAAAGGAAGCTGTGCAGTCATGCTTTTTTTTTTTCCCAAACAAGAAATATGTCCCTGGTAGGACATATGTGTAAAGTTCTGATGAATTAGTCGCCGCTTTTGTATCTTCACTGCTAGACTCTCGCAATTCGTTATACTCCTGCCGCAGCCAAGGAGCAGTAGTGTATCTAGGTCTGGAGATGGTCCAAGCTGCCGCAGCCTATCCTCAGGGGCCAAGTCACTCCAGCGTCGGCCTCTCTTCGTTGGCTGCCAGTAAAACCTAGATTTCAACATTAGATCGTAACTACTACCTGCGAGACACGATGCAGGCGAAGCCCCTGAGCACATCTCTGGGCTTTTGTGTCCGCGTGGTAGCTGACGGTGCTCACAGCCCGAAAAACGAAGGGAGGCCCAGCAGGTCCTGTCGTGGCCTGTAAACATAAAACATTTCGTCCTTCGCTATGGGATCGTCCAACCCACCTGAAATAATAAAAGCCTGACTTACCCCGCGCTTACAAACTGACCCCCCCTCCCATTCTTTTTTGCTGACTTTATTTCTGTTTTGTCTTTCGATTCCGAAGAACTTTTCAAAAGCTCCCCTTGTGATAAAAGAAAAAAACAAAACAGGCAGCTGAAAGATGAAATTGCACTCAAGTAATGCATGGCTGCAGTGAACTGAGGGAAAAGGCTGGATGAGCTCACCAGTGGCAACCGGGCTGTTGCTATGGCAGCCACGACACGTTATTTCTGAACTTTGAGAACGACTGGTCCCAGATTACTGTTCGGCCCCTACTTGACTGCAATTGTAGACATCGTTTATTGAATAATTCCCATTTGCTTTCAGCTCTATTAGTCGTGCTGACTACTTCCTGTTGTAGCATTGTCATTTTACCGTCTAGAAACCACATGGTTTTCTAAAGTATCTTCACTTTTTTTTTTTTTTTTCCCCCCCTTTTGTCTTTTAAAAGGGTTTTCGCTAAGGTTCATTCGGTGCTGACACATTGACCGTTTAATTGGATCCGGCTGCTGCTGGGTGACACGAGAGGTGACATCAGACGACAGGAATTTGTCTCCGGGTGCAGGCCGTCGGTGGGCTGCAGGGTCGGGGGGGGGGGTTTCGGACGGAGGGGGACTTTGGACTGAAACAACAAAACGCGCTCTCAGATTCGCCGAGGCTGCGAAAGGAACCAGGCTGACTGAGAGGTCGTTGTTGGGTTTTTTTTCTTTCTACGCGGATTATCGATATTTGATACTGGGTTTGGTTTTTTTTTTTTTAGCGCTTAATTTTTCAGCCAGCAAAATGTTTCCAGCGATTCCGAAAACTCTGCTGGTGGTTCTGGCCTGTGCGTGTGCGGCCACGGCCGAAGCCAAAAACGGTAAGGACCACGGTGGCTTCATGCGAGCGACACCATCGGACACACTTTGACACGGGCGCCGCGCGACGGACGTGCGGCGCCGCGCGTTGACGAGCTGCGGCATAACGTGCGCGATGGGTCATTCGCCGTATCGATAGAAGAGTTTAGATAATAAATGGCCTCGGTCAGTTTCCAAGCAGAAGCAGTGACCGACACTCTCCGGCTCCAGCTTCTCGCTGCGGGGATTCGTTGTCTTTCGTTGCTTTACGCTTCATCTTCGGACTCTCGGTTGACCGGAACCGGGCCCTTTTTTTTTAGTGAGGTCCCTCGTTCGGGGGCATTTCGCAGACCGAGGGACCCATCGAAACGATTGTTTTCCAGTACCGGCTGATTTCTATAGATTTCGTTGTGTCGATCGATCCTTAAGTCGACGAAACGCCGAGAAGAAAGTGCCTCAGAAAATGTCTAAATCCTAAAGAAATTCCGTCTCCAACATGACAGAGAAAAAAGCAAATCCTTATTTGAGAAGCTGGAAACGGAGAATATTTGTCTTCTTTCACAGTTTTTGCTTGAAAAATGACTCAAACCCTAAATCGATTATCAAAAGACTCGGTGGCTTTTTATATTTCTGGCAACTGTCCGATTGATTTAGGACTGGAGATAATAAATTATTTTCAATATCGATTATTCCTCTGTCTGTTTTCCGTCATAAAATGGTTAAAAACTGCCCCACGTAATCTTTCATATCCCAAGATGATGTGTTCAAGTTGCTTCATTTGTCTGATTTTCAGATTAGATATTGATTTTACTCTAATAGAAGACTAAAAAATATATATACATACAAATATACATATGTGAGAATCTGGAACCAGAAAATAAAATAAAAAACCCAAAAAACAAAACGTAATCAGTTAATTGAATGAAAATCAAAACAGTTGCCTGTTGTTTATTTTTTGTTGTTGATCAGTTGATCACGCAATCAACCAATCATTTCAGCTCTACGATAGAAATCATGATATGAACAGAAATACCTGTGAATACCCTGATTAAACCATGTTTCACTTGAGCCTCTTGGATTATTTTCTCTCTCTCCAGGCACCATGCGGCCGCGGACCTTTGTCATTTTTGGCCAGTTGGGCACAGATGAACCCATAGGCCAGGATTATCTCTATTCAGACAAGGACGTGACCAGATTCAATTCTTCTGCAAGCGGTCGGGTGAGCAACGTGAGCAGCGGGCCGGAGATCTCCGAGGAAGCGCTGCTGTTTCTCACAGGCTCCGTGTCCACCATCCTCATGCCTTCCTTCTACACGCTGGTCTGCCTCATTAGCCTGCCGATCAACGCCTGTGGGGTGGTGGCCTTCGGTCTGAGGATCCGGCCCAAGAAGCCGGCAGTGATCTATATGTTGAACCTGGCCTGTGCCGATCTGCTCTTTGCCACGCTGCTCCCCTTCAAGATCTCCTACCACTTTGGCGGCAACAACTGGATTTTCGGCCCGCTCATGTGCAGTGTGGTCACCGCCGCCTTTTACTGGAACATGTATTGCTCCGTTCTGATCATAGCCTGCATCAGTGTGGACCGTCTCCTTGCTGTAGTCTATCCTATAGACTCCCTGTCTTGGAGGAGGCCGCAGAACGCAGTCATAGCCTGCGCAGCCATGTGGATATTATCCTTCGTCGGCACCGTGCCCCTCGTCCTCTCCAACCAGACCGTCCACCTTAGCCAGTTGGGCATCACCACGTGCCATGATGTCCAGTCCGCCCATAAGGTCATCTGGAACTACAAGATCTACTTTATCACCCTGTGCTGCGCCCTCTTCTTCCTGCCTCTGCTCGTCACAGTGGTGTCCTACGCTCGGGTGATCTTGTCGCTGAGCAGGGTCCCGTCCGGGGTCCTAGGGCGTTCGCGCAGAAGAAAAAGAGCGGCGGTGATGGCTTTAACGGTGCTGGTGATATTCGTGCTGTGTTTCTTGCCCACAAACTGTCTGCTGGTAGCCCACTACCTGCAGTTTAACGAAGGTGTTATGAAGAGCCAAGAGACCCCCGATGGCTCCTACGCGGCCTATCTGGTGTTCATGTGTTTGGGGAGCCTGAACTGCCTCCTGGATCCCCTGGTCTACTACTTCGGCTCCTCCCAATGCCAGAGGCAACTGTCCAGAGCGCTGAGGTGTCAGAAGACTTCAAAGGGCAATAGCTTCAGTCAATCATCATCCGATTCATGCCGATCGAGCACCACAACAATTCTGAAATCCAGCCGTGCACTGAGCTCCGAGATACACGCTCCAGTTACCAAAGTAGACTCTTTCCAAACAAACCTCAACAGCCAGTACAAGAAACTACTGGTCTGATAGTCCTGTCACATTGAGCAGATGTGGCTGCACGACTTAACTGACTCTCACCTGTGGTGACTTTTAAAGGTCATGAAACAGCAGACCCCCTTTTTTTTTTTACTGCGAAAGTTCAAGTAACAGCAAATAGAGCACAAAGCTAATGTGTAGGCTTTAGCGCACCGTATGTACTTTTCTTTCAGGGTTAGAATGAAGGGAGGATAAGTGAACCTATCCCGCCAACAGAAACGGTTGAAAATCTCAGTTCCATAACCACCAGTGTGCAAGGGCAGATGTGCATTTTTAGTGATGAATGGGAGGGGAACAAAAAAAAAAAAGAACAATTTAGGGAAGGAAGTTGAGATGAGATCGGAATACGTTTTCTAGAAAACTCCAGCTGAAGGTTTGATACTATGAAATGCTTTTATTTTTGCACTGTGTTAGAGTCTAAGACTTTATAATCTAAGTCTGTAGGTATAACATTTAATGTAAGGAAACTACTTGCTATTTTGTCAGTTTTTGGGCATTTTTTTGCTGTATAGACTTGCTGAAAAACTTATTTTCAAGCACCTATGTATCAGTTTTATTTTGTATTAAAAAACAAACAAACCTGTACAACCCCCCCCCCCCACACACACACACACACACACACTTTTTGTCTCCCAATAAATATGTTTTGACTATCATTGTGCCAGCGTTGTAAAGAAACCAACGGTCATGCAATGAGTGAACGACCCACCGGGGCAGAGTTAGTGTCATGCTGCCTCCTGCTGGTGCCGGATGCTGCCGTACTGAATGTAGGTGTCGCGTTACGCCGCTGCCAGGGCGATGTTCTCCCCCAGCAGATAGCGCTACTTTACTGTTAATAAAAAAAGCAACCGGCTATATTGAATGTGCGGCCCACATCACCTGTGTGTGTGTGTGTGTGTGTGTGTGTGTGTGTGTGAGGAGAGAGTCATGCAAAGGTGTAAAGCAAAGGAACAACTGGAGAAAGCGTTCACTAACTGATTTCCTCCCACAAATGTTGTTTTATGGTCCATTTACTTTCTTGATTGATCATGCGACTTATGAAATGTCAAAACAACCAAAAACAAATTCCCATCTCCAGATGTTTTGTCCAACTAACAGTCAAACACCCAGAGATATTCAGTGTGTAATGATCTAGAACTGAATGGCTTTTTGTCAAACACAAGGAGCAAACAGTATTCGTCCGTGCGCAGCTCATTTAAAACGTGAAGTATCTCCTTTTTTTTTTCTGTGGTAAAATAACAACGCTGTATTTCGCAAGTCCAGTTTGTGGCGGAGTGAAGAGACACCTCGTCGATGCTTTTCTACATTTGGGGTTTTAAGAAGAAGAAGACAAACCACACGTGTTTTTACACGTAAGGAAGGTTTGGGGTGTTTTTTTTTTTAAGGTTCTCAGCGAAGAGACGAGGCGTGGATGGTCCGGAGACGCGCACTGGCAGCTTGGACGGGCGTAGGACGACGCATCCACTGTATCGGGGCAACCGTGCCGCGGCCCAACTACAGGTTCGTACCTAGTGCAGCGCATCACTTCACATACACGCCCGCGCCTGCGCACGTTCGCCTGGGGCGCGCAGGTAGTCTCGGGGTGTGTCCTCTCGCCTGGTCGTTCGGCAGCTTCTGCTCTGCTTTCTCCGTTAGGTCGTGAAGTCACACAGGACGAAACAGGACGCAGTTGCCCTTTCGATCAGTTTGGTGCTGTGTGCTTTGTTTTGTTTTCAGGGCCAAATATTTTGTCCTCAAGTTTATAAAATGGGGCTAAAACGTTCACAGTTTACGGAAGGTTGGAGTAGATCACTCGGACACATGTTTACACTGTCTAAACTGAGAACATAACAACTGGAGGTCAGACATCACCAAACTAAATAAAGCCTTTTTTTTATTTACTGGCATAATGACACCGTCCTGTGATAACCCGCAGATCTGGGATGTCATCAGGTATCAGCTGATCTAGGCGCTGAGCTCTTCTCTCCGCCAGGTGAGGAGACGCTCGTTCCGCCGCGCTTGGGGCGGTGACCTGCGCGCGGTCACGTGACGCCATGACGTCACCGAGGTGTGAAAGCTGTTTTCACGCCGCTCCGGATCAGCGACAATAGAGCAGCGAAGCAGGACCCGCGGCCGCCGGCAGACAGTCCCTAACCCTCTGTTTGCGGTCATGGATTTAAGGACGCGATGGCTTCGGCTCTTCCTACTTGTGTGCTCCGTGCACACCTGCCTGTCCCAGAAAGGTACGGTGTCCTCTTCACCTCCACCACTGCCGCTGTTGTCACTGGCAAGGTATTCAGCTCAGATAGAATGGGGAAACAACTCGCCCTTTACTGAACTCGATCCGTCGACTGCACGTCCTGTTCGTTTGATGTTCTGGCCCCGTTGGCCTTTAAAGGCTGGGTTGGTAAAGTCAGAGGTGGTTCGATCATAAGAACTATGGAAATGGATCGTTGTAATACCGGTGACTCAGGCCTGGAAGCCTAAGTTCAGGTTGGAAAGAGGTCGGAGTGCACACAGCTGGAAGGAGTCCAGCTCGCGTTTTACTTTCAGGTGTAGGCAAATTCTAGTATGTTCCTGCATATAAACTGGTTGCACTTCTGCTTTACGCACGTTTCCATATTGTGCCTTTTGCAGAGGACAGAGGTTTTACTGGTACAGAGACCGACGACGGGGTGTGGGTCAGCTCCCAAGCCAGAAAGGTCCTGAGCAGCCGTCTCACAACCGTCTTCCTCCCAATCATCTACATCATCGTGTTCCTCGTGGGGCTGCCCACCAACGCCATGGCAATCTGGGTTTTCCTCTTCAGGACCAAGAAGAAGCACCCGTCATCGATCTACATGGCCAACCTGGCTCTGGCCGACCTGCTCTTTGTCATCTGGGTCCCCTTGAAAATAGCGTACCACTTCAACGGCAACAACTGGATCTACGGAGAGGGTCTGTGCAAAGTGCTGGTGGCCTTTTTCTACGGCAACATGTACTGCTCCATCGCCTTCATCGCCTGTATAAGTGTCCAGCGTTACTGGGCTGTGGTCCACCCGCTGTCCCGGCAGCAGAGGAGCAACTGTGTGGCTGTTTCCGTCTCCGTCACAGTCTGGGTGGTGGTCTGGCTTGTCACCATCCCCCTCTACCTGTATGATCAAGAGGTCCGTGTAACAAATCTCAACATCCTAACCTGTCATGACGTGACCAGGCCCAGCCAGAAGAAAATAGCGGCGGGCTACTTCCTGACGATGGGAACACTGGGGTTTGTAGTCCCCACCGTCGTGTGCATCGTATCCTACGTCCTCATGCTCAAGGCTCTGAGGAACAGCATGGCGGATCCAGCCATCGCCAGGAAGCGACGAAAGGCTGTGGTCTTGATCATCACCGTGTTGGTCATGTTTTTGGTGTGCTTCACCCCCAGTAACATCATGCTGCTGGTGCACTACATCCTCCTGTTGGGGGAGGCCCCCAACAACCTGTACGGGTTCTACATCACCACCCTGTGCGTGGCGAGCCTCAACAGCTGTTTCGACCCTTTTGTTTACTACTTCATCTCCGAGGATTTCAGGGAGCACGTGAAGAACACGTTCCTCTGCAGGAGCGAGAGGACAGTGGAGAGGATGAGGGTCTCCTTCAGCGCTCTGAAGTTCTCCAAGAAGAGCAACGTATATTCGTCTGACACGGGGAACACGCAGAGCACTGACTGTTAATGAAGCGTTGTGGGTTTTTTAAGCTTATTCCTGATCATGAAACTAAGTTAAAATGTTTTTCTTTTTTAATTCTTCCGTGACCCCTTCCTTCTGTGTGGAAGAAGCTTTGAGAGTCTCAGAATCTGCTTTTTTTTAATTGTCGTAAATAAATTCTATTTTTATATCTTTGATAATACAACTCTTCTTTTAATTTAAAGCACCTTGCTTGACAGTTTTATTTGATTTCATTGGGATATGAATGATCGCCTTTTGTGATTTTTAAGGTGTCTGATCTTGTAGTCCGTGCTGTGATTTGGTTGAGATGAACTCTGTCAGCTTTTTGATGTGGTGAAACTAAAATGGGCAAAATCCGCCATGTTGTAGGATACACGATACAAGCTTTAAATATGTGTATATATCTTGTATGTGTTTTTTAAAGTAAACATTTTTACTTGTATAACTACCTTTTTTAAAGTTTGCCAATAAAAGTAACCGGCCAACATCCTGTATTTCCACCCAGTCAAGCTCTTTGGTTTACTGACATTTTCTCCGACTGTATTGTGAGCTAGGCGGGCAGTTGGAAAGGTCAAGCTGTGTGTTCCTGCTTTTCAAAACAATCCTAATATATAACCTTTAGCTGTCAGTCCAGGTTTGTGCTGGTCCTCCAAACCCTCTTATGTCCCAAGCCAGAGTAGAACATTTTTTGAGCCCAAATAATAGAGATACAGTAAATTATTTGTTCTCTCCATGCTAATTTTCCATTTGAAGCCTGGTGCCTTGTCAGAAGTGTCTCTTTTTCTTTCCAAGAGTAGAAAACATTTCCTGAATTGTTGTCCTGACTTTTGTTAAACGAACTGTCTTAAAGTAAAAATCCACTTCTGTTATTGAATTGACATTAGAGCACTGAAGACATTCAATTTTCGTTCATTTTTTTTTTTTAATCAGACCTTTGGGACCAGATCACAATCAATTCATTTAGGTGAGTTATATGAAACTTTACAAGGAAAGCAAGAGAAACTGTATTTTTCAACATAGTAAATGTGCAGTTTGTAGTTTGTTCCTCTAATTTGAGGCTTGACGAAACAGGTTAAAACACTGTACAAATTAATTTCCCTGAAGTAAAACATCATATAACACAAACCAGTTTTTAACCACGTTTTACACTTTGACTATCTGAGAAAAGTTCATTTAAAAATATTTCCTCCTTTTTCGGTTCCTGCGACTCTGTATTCCTGCCTCAGAGGCCTCAGACCCAGAATGCAACTGTTCATTTGCCTACAGGAATAGAGAGACGCGGTCACATCACTGTTACAGCTACGCATTTGCATTGGTTACTAGCTTCCAAACGGTGTTTTTCACAGAAACTATTGCCCAAAGATGTATCAACAGTCATAAAAAGGCAAAGAATAGTGCAGACCGGAGCATATGTAGTCTAATAATGATTATTAATAGCTTTTTAGATTAGTTTTTTAACATGTATCGTGCTACACTGTGTCAGTTCTGTAATACAATGCAGCAGAAATAATCAGCCGATTAGTCCGTCAACAGAGAATTAATCTGTAATGATAAAGGAATCGTTTTTCAAACAATAATACCAATAATTTGAGGGTCCCTGCGTCTCAGATGTGAGAGTCTGCTGCTCTTCCCTGCCCTACATTGTAGTAAATAGAAAATATTTGGGGTTTTGGTCTGCTGGTCAGAAAAAACAAGACATTTGAAGGTGTCACCTCGGGCTGGAGGGAAAATGTGAAGGATCATATTTCACAATTTTCCAGTGTTTAAAAAACAAACAATTGCTCAAGATATTAATGGCAGGTTTGTGGGTATTGATCGTTGAGATTTACACAAAATCATCAACCGTAGTTTACAAGAAATCCTCAATTCCAGGCCACAACAACATCGCATCAACAATAAACAATATAGTTGAGACGCAAATGGAAAATAGTTTTCTCTTCCAGAGCAAAGAAATAAACACCTTTTTTTCCAGTTTAATCTTTTTAACTCTTCTTTCCTGGGGAGACTGTTTTCGTGATGCAGTATTTTTTTATAAAATACGGCAAAAAATAAATACATATAGCTATTTAGGTTAAGTATTTTATAAATTCTACAACACTGATTAAAAATATATTATTCAAGATAATAAAATCCCAAAACTCAATACCACCTCGTCAGGACTGTCTTCAACGTTTATTTATTTATTTTCTGATATTATTTTTTATTTTCAGGGTTTCTACTTCGGAATTTCATTGAGCTTCCGGGAACCGCCGATGGGAAAAGTGCCACGGACTGGAGCAGGTGGGCGGCTACGACACGGTGACCTCAGCGGGCGCGCAGGTAGTCTCGGGGTGTGTCCTCTCGCGGCCGAGAGTGTGTTCCGGCATTTAAGAAGAGCTGCTGGACGGAGAGTGCGATTTAAAAAAGAAAGAAAGAAAGAAAGAAAGAAAGAAAGAAAGAAAAAAAAAAAAACAAGAGGTAGAGCAGAGACCGTCGAAAGTGCGAAGAGATGGATTTAACTCGGCTGCCGTCGCTCCTGCTGATTTTCTGCTGCGTTTCCGCCGCAAAAGCCACAGGTAAGGTCGGACGCGCCTCTGCGTCCCCAGCGCCGGGTCGCCGACGCACCGAGCAAATGACGCGCAGTTAGCCTCGTTTCAGGGGAAAACACGAAGACGTTACTGTAAGATTTGTCCGTATCTCGAAATGTTGTAAAAACACGGGAGCGAGTTTGTGACCGAACCATTGTTTTTAAACCTTGAGTTGTGGTCAACTCCCGGACGGACAGGGAATGTCGGCAAATGTAGGTGAATCTAACTTTTTAGATTTAGAAAACAATATACATCAGGAGTAACTTCTACAGATATTGAATTAGGGTTTCAACTAATGATTATTTTCATGAGGGATTTATCCGATTTGTAATTCAATATTTTAGCCTGAAAACTGGGGCCACGGGCCAGAGCTCAAGGTGACATCTTCAGATAACTTGTTCTGCCCGATCAGCAGTCCTGAACCCAAAGCTGCTCTGCTTACAGTGATTATAATGCAGAGACAGGCCGCAAATCTCCACTTTTGAGAGGCTGGAGTCAGGGAATGTTTAACAATGAGCCTGTTCTGCCAATCGTTTCAGCCCTAATATGTATTTTGTATTATCTATTAATTTTTATTGTAGGTGGGCCAAAGGGACGGGGGTTCTTCGGGGTTGTGGACCCTGAAAATTCAGAACAAGTTGTTGTGGACAGCACAACATCAGACACGCTGAAGAGTGATCTCACCACAGTTTTTCTCCCAATCGTTTACATCATCGTATTTACGGTGGGACTTCCTGCCAACGGCATGGCCTTATGGGTTTTCCTCTTCAGGACCAAGAAGAAGCATCCCTCCTCGATCTACATGGCCAACCTGGCTCTGGCCGACCTGCTCTTTGTCATTTGGACGCCCCTAAAAATCGCCTACCACCTGAACGGCAACCACTGGATCTATGGGGAACCGCTGTGCAAAGTCCTCGTGAGCTTCTTCTACGGGAACATGTACTGCTCCATTCTGTTCATCACCTGCCTCAGCGTGCAGAGGTACTGGGTCGTGGCTCACCCTCTGTCCCAGCAGTGCAAGAACAACAAACTGGCCGTTGGTGTCTGTGTAGCCGTCTGGGCTCTCGTCTGGCTCAGCACCACGCCTCTGTACCTGTACAACCACACCGCCAAGCTCCGAGACCCCAACATAACCACCTGCCACGATGTCAACGTCATAGCCGACCCCCAGAATCCCTTCCCCTCTGTCCGGCTCCCGTACTACTACTTCACCTTTATGGGTATAGTAGTGTTCCTCGTCCCTTGTATAGTGATCGTCGTGGCCTACATTCTGTTGCTCAGGGCTCTGGGGAACACCATGGAGGAGAGCACGGCAGCAAAGAACCGGCAGAAAGCTGTGGTCCTGATCGTGACCGTCCTGGTGACGTTCGTAGTGTGTTTCATCCCCAGCAACATCATGCTGGTGATACATTACTCTCTACTGAAGGATGGAGTGATAAATAACGGATACGGCTTCTACATCTCCACATTATGCCTGGCCAGCCTCAACAGCTGCCTGGACCCGTTCATCTACTACTTTGTGTCCGCGGACTTCAGGAACCACGTGAAGAACACGTTGCTGTGCAGGAGCAGCAGGACTGTTGAGAGGATGCGAGTTTCGTTCAGTTCCATGAAGTACTCCAGGAAGAGCAAATCATACGTGTCAGATGCCGGGAACACGCAGAGCAGCACCTGTTAGCCAGATAAAGGAGAGATGCCGCGCGCGCTGGGCCTGAAGCAGGGCATCCTACAGGCTCTTTGGCACTGGGACACAGCAGAGTGGCCTGTAATAATGGACATAAGGCCCGTCAGTTACAACCAGGTAACCTCAAAACATGAGATAACCAAAGAAGAACTTTAAATGTGAAGATGAACGTGCTGGGATGAGAGCATGTGACATGTGACTTCAATTTTGAGACAGTAATACATATATTCACTTTTCTTTATGAAGAAACGGAGAGAAGGCCTGTTAAGGCCTGACATTTAGTCCCCTTGGCTGCACAGATAAACGTGGTCTCTCCCAAGATTTTGACTGACTAGCTCGCTGTGCTGTAGACCAAGCAAACGATATCTGTAAGAAAACACCCACATTAACCTGATCTGTACAGAGGACTGGAGCAGGAGATTATATCAGGTCTTGACTTGACTTGTGTTATGTCTTATATCAACCTGGCTTTCATCCAATCAGTGAAAGAAAAGGTGTACTTTACATTCATTCCTGCCCTTTCTCCTGCCTGTTTGGCGCATTCCTGCAGCAAGTTTTGAATTTGTCATTTGAAACCACTTGTGCTGAAGTGTTGATTTTTTACTTTTGAATTTTAAAGCGATGAAGAAAATTGCGGTCTTGTTAGACGGTTTCTTAAATAAATGATAAAACAACAGGATGCAGTTTCTGTGAAACTCCTTTTGTATTATTGTGCAACCGATTGAAGTCCTGCGCTGAATGAGGTCACCGGCCTTATTTTCGTCTCGCAGCTGGGAAAGGGATGTGGACTTGACTCATTGTCATAGATCACTCTCTATGCCTTGTGGAAATCTTAGGAATTTGTGGTATGTGTTGTGGATTTCAGTGTCAACAGGTGTCCAGACCACTTTTTTAAAAAATATGTTAAATATTTCAATGTCCACTTGGTTGTTAACGACTGTGTTTTCTGAAGAAAAAGTCAGACGTAAAAGAGGGTCAGAGCGGAGGGGGTTAAAGAATGTTTAAGAGCGGGATGAGGAATGGTAAGAGGATTACCTAAACAGTTTGTCCTCCCACCGCTTTCAGTGTCAAACCCCGTTTCACCAGTACGTGAAACACAAGTTTGAAGCTCTTTCCTGCTTATTTTCATTAATCGACACGCCTCAGTCGGCAACCTCCTCTGACTTTCCCTCCTGATAGTTAATTTTTCATCTCAAATGCAGCCACATTTCTCGTTTTAAGTTAAACCTGTGGCTCTGAAATCTGTGTTAAAGTCGAATGTTTTATTTTCAGTTACCATCACCTGCTTAATACAACACACTTTTTCTCCTAAAAGACAATATAGTGTCAACAAAGGGGTATTGTGAACTAAATTGAATGGTCCTGCTCTCTCATCTCTAGATAAGGAGTGAGCGAACTGATGTGTTTCAAGCAACAACCCCACCCAAACAGTCACTACCCTCCCCCAGGTACACACACACACACACACAGACTGAGAATGGTGACGGATTCCTGTTTAAAGACTGGTTGGGGCAGAGCTCCTGGGCTGTTTGAAGAGGTAAATGATTGTTGTGGAGTGTAATTATACCTTTTGTCAGCAATGTGAGTAGAATACCTGCTTTTCACATGTTGGAGACGGGGGCACTCCCTGGCCATGTTACGTTTACACACTTCACTGTCAAACATTCATGAGGTGCTCCGGGTCTCTAGGGCAAACAGAAATGCTCATAAATCAGGTTGAATAATCCCAAAGGAATAAATTTGATAAAATACCACCAGGAGAAGGGATTATATAGACCTAATATGGACTAAAGAATTGACAATTATATTAAAGAAAAACTAGAAGGGGAAAAACAATTGAAGGGAATTTAAAACCCATTAAATTCTTTTCATAAATGTCAAAACTTAGACCTTGGTTATGATTTGTAAGAGTTGGGAAATCATCTGTTGCTTAAGGATTTGGGTACATCATGAAATATGCGGGGAGTGACATTTCCCGTAGCACAGCTTATGTCCTCGAATGACTACGTAGGAACGCAGGAACAGATTTCTTTGCATGTGACGCAGGTGCACACGCGTTTAAAAGCACGTTTGCGCGGCCGAGCACAGCACGGTCAACGTTTCTCTGCACAGCTTTTCTATGTCAGCCATGAGCGGCAGCGCTGGTATGGTAAGAATGCACGGTCCACCATTAACATGGGCTGTGAAGACTCCACATGTACAGACACATATACAGTAGCTGCACGGAAGGACCTCAGCGCACTGCATAGTTTGAATGTTACTAAGGTTGGAGGAGTAATTCAGCATTTTGGGAAGTATGCTTATCTTGAGTTAAATCATGCCAGCACCAGAAGTCAGTTAGCTTAGCTTAGGACAAAGACTGGAAACAAGGTGCACAGCGACTCCCTGGCTCTGTCCAGAGGTAACAAAATATGCCCAGCAGCGCCTCGAAATCTCCCTACTGATAAACTTTATATCTTGTTTGTCTATTCCATACAAAAATCAAAGTGCAAAAACGGCATGTTGTGATTTTTACAGGGGCTTCCGTTCCAGTGAAGCTGCTTCTGCAGTTGCACGCATGTACATGTGGTGGTTTGTATTGCACATTTCTGTGATGCAATATTTACGGTATGTTCTGAGGGTACCTTGCGACAATCCTATAACCACAAGACCGACATATAGCCGGGTATAAGAAAATTAGAAAATAATAAATACTGCTAATAAATGAACCCAATGAGGGTTTGAAGCGATTGAACCTTATGCAGCAGTCACATATATTTGAGAAACAAGTTAATTTACATCTGCACAAGTGTATAGATACATTCCATAGGGTCCTGGTAGATTGCAGAATAAACCACTGTTGCTCAAACCTCACTGCACACAGTCCTTTAGAAATGAGTCTTTTCACAATCTTTTTCTGAATTTAAGATAAAAACAAGTAGCGCACTGACGGTGAAGTTTCACACACGTTACAGATCCGCGCCGTCACCAGACGCAGGGGTGAAGTTCGTTTATTTAGTTACTGCTGGAGATCCCAGCACTAGAGTCATTTTAACAGACTCACAGACAGTTATGCCTGAGGCGTGTGATGTGTTCTAAAACAGACAATGTGTTGCAACGCTCGGTTCCCTTGTGAGCCGGGAACATGCCAAAAGGATGACCTGGTGAATAACAACAAAGATGGAAGAGTCACAGAAAGTTGTGACCTAGAGCCCGATTACAGTACTATGACTCACTGCATGTTCTCTGTGCTATAAATAGATACTGCATAAAGGGAAAAGTATGTATTTTTTTTCCCCTCTGGGGTTTGATCTGTCAAAATAAGAATTGTTTGTGAAGTGGTTTTGTTTGGGTTTTTTTTTTTTTTTTTTTGCTGGACATGTTGATGCTTGTAGCCTGCCTTGTCTGATTTGTGTGGGAGGAAAAGTGACCTCTGCTGGTCCATTTGTTGAAGTTTAAGTAATATCGTATGTGAGTAAACACTCAAGATTCTGTAAAGTGGTCAGTATTCCTATTCGGATTTTGTTTGAATGACCATTTACTTGAGGCAATTCTGACTCAACACGGCCACACGATTTTATGTTGTAGCTTTTTTCAAAAAAACCAAAAATCAATGATCTGCTGTTCCCCACAGTTATCGCTATCGTTCCAACATAGTAAAGTATTTCGAAGAATAACACCCGCTGCTGTGAATGCACAGACATCCTTAAACTATTTAATTTTTGTTTTCACAGTTGAAGAGTTTGAATCACAAAGATATTCTCCTTTCGGGGGTTTAATGAAGAACTCTTCCAGTAAGAGCATTTTTGTCTCAAAGAGAGGATGATAGATTAGTATTGCGCCCACGCATTGTACTGGGATGCAGCTAAAAGACTGCTATTCATGCGTGTGAGCGAGAGGGTCGGTGCTGAGGAGGAGGAGAGGAAGAATGTACGTGCTAACGTGTGTGTAATCACCCTGACAGATCACACCATCTACCGTCAGCAAATTCTCTATAAGAGCTACTCGGTGAAGTATAACAGAACAAGTCTCAAATAAGTGGTTTTATTTTTCAAGGTAGCTCAAAACATGTTACACGTGTATGGAAACGCACCTGAGAATACCATGGAGACAAAATAACAATTCATTAACATAAATTTAAAGTCTCTATGAATAAGAGATAAATGTAAATAGTACAACAGTACAGGGTAATCAATACTATCACTGTAAACTAAACAAACATTTGAGACAATTCTTCGCAACAACTTACCATAAAGGTCAAAAATGTTAGAGTGATAATCAGCTCCTAAACTGTGAAGAATATCCATGTTCTGTTAGAGAGCAGTGGACGATATCAAAATAGGGTGAGACGATTTAATAATAGCAAGGAGAAGGAAAGGCAGGGAGACAGGAAAGAGAGAAACTGGTCTGCAGGAGAGTAGAGAGAAAAAACAAGGCTGTTGGAATGAGAGCAGGTACAAAAGAGGCAGATTGAGTTAAAGAGAGACGGAGTCAATGAGAGATTAATTCAAGCTCTTTAGTCTTTTCTCCCTTTCATCTCCTCTGGCTCTCCTGTGGCAGTGTGGCTGGAGGGTGTTGGCACAGTGTGGGTTCCCCCCAGCCAGTCCCAGTGAGAAAAGAATGGGGCAAAGTTAGTGCCGGGCCGCTGGTGGTGAGCATCATGCTTGGGTGTACCACCCCAGAGGCCAAAGGGCACCAGGTTATGCATGGCCCACGGGAAGTCGTAGCCGCAGTGGTCCTCTGTGGAAACATAGACGTTGAAGACCATGAAGCCCCATGTGGTGAGGCAGTGGCACTGGAGCAGGATGGGGTCTACTGTGGCCCAAAACCCCACGCTGAACAACTCCCAGCCAGACAGGTACTGGGTGACCAGGCTGAAAGGCTGGTTGTACTGGTGGTGCACGGCGTGGAAGGTGCGGTACAACCAGGCAACCCGGTGGTGCAGCAGGTGCCACAGGTAATACTGGAAGTCAAAGACTACAATGCAGCCCAGGATGCCCAGGAAGAAGCTCCAGAGAGTGGGTGCTTCACGAGGCAGCGGGGTGGGTGGCCTCCACAGCCACTGGGCAACTGCAGCAGGAAAGATATAAAGCAGGTGGTTGTAGATGGTGACACCCAGGGTAGTCCAAATGTTAGGCAAGGTGACCGGTCTGTCAGGATGGAGCCTGTAGCGGTTAATGCAGGGCCAGGTGGGAGCCAGCAGGTCCAACACGGTGTAGAGACCAACCAGGAAGAAGTAGGTGGTGACAGAAAGGACCACGGGGAAGAGAGGGCTCCTCAGGAGGTCGTGGTGGTTCTGGTGGAGGTAGTCCCAGGCAGGCTGCAGAACCAAGTCCCGGGACTGGCCCCCAGTCACGTTGTCCACATCCGACATCCAGGATAAAGCCTTAGTTCTGAGTAACCTGCCTGTGCTCATCACTAACGCAGCGATTTTCTTCCAAAAGAGGGCCGATCCAAGGGGGTTATTTTCTAACAAGCCCCGAGAGAGGATAAAGAGAGTCTAAATGAATGGAAAGATCCAATCGGCTTCCTCGTATAGGTTAAGCAAAAGCAAATTATCTGGGGATGTTGTGCCAAATTGGACTGGTGGACTGTCTTAGCCTCTTATGTATATTCAAGCCCCACCTCCACCCCCCCACCCCCCCTGCATTTTAAAAGAAGGCGCTCTGTAAAGGCTCTTTTTCATGGGCACAAGGACTGCAGCCAGGACTCAGGAGCCGGGCCACAACAGCTCTCATTTTTGACCCAAATCATGGAGAGAGAGCTTCCGTTTACTTGCGAATTTGACTTTGTGACAAGAAAGCAAAGGGCGATGTCTTGTAGTTGTTAACATTAACAGAACAGACATTCAGTGTACTGCAGCGAGTTGTATATATTCCCTTCCTACGTGTTAGTAATCAGCCTGTTAATGTTTTTCCCTTTCTCACTCTCAGATCATCAGACACACACAAAACACACACACACACACACACACACACACACACACACACATTCAGTGCCCAGAAGAGTAATTAATCATACGCACGCTGGTAAATGAGACATGATTTCAAAAGCACTTCCTTTCCGATGCTGGATTCTTGTTGGCTTATTGCTCAGTTCAAGTTTGTTTGTACAAAAGAATTCATTTTTAAAAACGGAACTGGAGCAGCGACCGCAGCTCTTGTTTCCGTGGTGTGACACGGGAGGCTTTAATAATATCATGTGATACCATGTGCTCTATATCAAGATATTAACCAATGTTTTCCTTCTCTTAACACCGATTTTTGATCGAATTGAATCAAAATTAACATCAGTATGTCGGCTTACACCAGCGAACCAGTGAGAGAGGGCCAGACACTAAATATTTCATCGCAGTATCTCATTCGATACATAGATCATATTTTGAGTTTGATTATTTTCGCTCATAACATGTTGAATTAATGCATCCGACATGACAAGAGACAGCACTCGCTGACAATCATTCGACTTGATTAAGAGTCGGCTGAATAAATCAACGCATGTAAATGCAGGGGAAAGATATTATCATTAAAGTGATGGTTTGACATTTTGGGAAATAAGCTTATTCACTTTCTGACTGATTACTTAGCTTCTCATCACCGTGTGGCTGCCATCCTACCGGCAGGGACTCCAGGAAGTAACCGCTCCTGGTCAAGAAATAGTCTAACGCATAACATCAACAACATCACAACAACCATCCTTAAAATGATGAATTGGGGTTTTTAAACTTAGGTTAATTAGTGAGCTTTAGAGACACTGGTAGGGAGATTTTTTTGGCCGGACCGCAACAGCGAATGCCTGTGATTGACTGACTGAGCGAGTGATAAAGCCATACCACTGGACAGCCAAATGCCACGTGACTCCGTGCTGAAGTTCACTTTTGGTCGCTGCTCTTGCAAAATGATTTGGCGCAAACAGTTTCTATTGCGTCATAAGTTGGTGTTGACAGGCAGTGTGGCCAAATTAGCACCTTTGTCACTAGATCTATCGACTTTTCACACTCGTTTAGCAGGTTTTCTTAACAAAAGCAGCCAACGACAAATCTAGCAACTTTTTGGAGAGTCGCCAGTATTGCCCTGCGAGCACGAGCTTCTAACTTTCTCTCTGAGTCATCATTTTACAGGTAAATATACCTGAAATCACCGTGGAGATTTTGTCAGACGACGTCGCGGTTATAAAATCAGGATTTTAGCAGAGCAGAGCAGCAGCTTGGAAACGGCTTGGAAGTGACTGCTGCTTAACATGTGTCGTAACGGGCCATGTTTCAGTCTCTGTTTCATACTTGTTCTGTTGTCGGACAACAGAAACAGAAAAAAACATGTTAATGACAACAGCTTTATGAGGAGTTTGTCTGTATTAAATTCCTGTATATGTGAGCACAGAGAGTAGGAGAGAAGAAAACAGATAAAGGGCTGGTCCAGCCACATGCTAGGTTTAGACCTAGCATTGTTTTACCCTCAGACAGAGCCAGGCTAGCTGCTTCCCCTGTTTCCAGTATTTATGCTGAGCTAACCGGCTGCTGGCTGTAGATTCATTTAATCCACAGACATGGGAATGGTATCGCTCTTCTCATCTAACTCTCGACAAGAAAACACACAAGTATATTTCCCCAAAATTACAAACTATTCCTGTAAGATTCCTGTTGCAGAGGCACCAAAGTCTGGCCATTTTAATGATGTAGCAAAGTAATACCAACAATACGATGCGTTAGAAATACGACGCATGGAATCAGTAAACAGTAGTGCACCTGCAGGCTAATAGTACAAAATGCAACATCTGGTTAAACTGCACAGCTCAGGAGGTGACCAGCGCAGTCGTGAATGGCACCAGCCGCCCTCACCTCACTACCTGTCAAGATTTAAATTAGGGGTTATTTTCACCCAAGCACCAACCAAAAAGCAGTTGAGGAATCACCTCAACACAGTCTGCATTTACAAGCTCTTCTGGTCCCTTTCTTTCTTTCTTTTTTTTGTTTTGACCCTGGAAAAAACAGTTGAGATCTATATATAAATATATATATAATTTTATAATAGCTTTAACTTTTTTCCAAAGCATATATACAGTTTGTTGCAATTTATGTTTTTCACGGAGAGGCATAAACGTCACTCTAGACATTAGTGACACTTTATGACCGGAATGTGTAATAGAAACAGGACGAGAGATGAACTGCAAACAAAGTGCAGTGTAAATAATGTGGGACCACTGCTGGTAACACTAAATGTAGAGCACTGAAAAACACACATCCTGTCTGTAATAGGGCAGCTTAACGTGCACAGCGTGCTCACTGACCAGAGAAGGATCAGCACACTCTCTGATACCTCTGATCAGCCAATAGAGGGCAATAAAAGTCAAGCCTTCACCAAAGATACGCTGCAATAAAATAATGAATGAAGAGAATTCCTACTGCATTCGAGGAATAACTGACTTTGATGTGTTCTTGTTTAAGGAAGGATTCAAAAGTTGGGACGGGGTAGACCGGTTTTCAACAGGTTTAACCGAGGGACGAGCGATGCACGGGAAGCAGTGGGTAGGGCTTGGTTACAAGAATGGAGTATTGTGACAGCACCGCAGCTGATGAAACTTTATCCTGTGCAATCCGGAGCGTTGGTCCAGACAATGTGCTGCACAGAGGGTTTCTGTTTCGACCACCAACGCTGCTCACAAGTAAAACTGCTTCTGCTGCACTGATTGATATTGATATCTGTCTAATTTAAAGCCACTATATTGGTAACAAAAAGTGTAGCCCATCCGTTAAAATATGTGAAGAGACTGAATAAAAATACAAAAAAACCTGAGTAATTCAGGAGATCAAGGGTTGAGGACATACAGTAGTGAATACTGCACGCTGTCTAACAGAGGCCTCTGACTTTTATTTTCCTGGGGGACCTTGATATCAAGTCAAACCCAGAAGAAAGACTGCGATATTGACACAAGTCAAAAATAACTAAAAACAATGAGAAGTGGAACTCACCACGTCACATAATGTGCACTGCTACGTGTCTGAGGAGACGATGACAAGGTGTGAGACTGAGACATCCATTGAGCTCTGCTGCCGCAGCGCGTCCAAGAGCCGTCCAGACTCTCACGGGTTCTGTAGAGTGAGGAAAGTTTCGCGCTGCAGAACAAAGAAATCCGGTGTATAACGACCCAACAGTGAACGCTCGCTGACACGTGCAGTGGTTCATTCATGTGCCTGTTAATTTTATCAGACCCCCATTAGTTTCTGATATGCGGCAGTGGCAGTGCTAAATATGGGCTAATAGGCATTTAACATTTAGGGAACAAAGACCAATGCGAAATGGCTTCTTTGTGTCAGGAAGTAACGAACGGTGTTCGTCAAAGCCAGTCACTGGAGTTCAGACAGTGAGAAACCCTCCAGCGGCTATTTACAGCGACCCTGACGGGCTGAGCACAGCTACGCTAATACCCCGCACCAGGCCTGGTCCCTGATGAAAAGCTTTACTTTGCTTTAACCTCCACGTATTCCGAATTAACCACTATACCCTCAACAATGGTTCATAACACGCAGATATGAGAACATTATAGGTGTTTATTAATGTATCTCTATGAACGGTAAATGAACAGTTAATGAATAACTGAAAACACAGTATAACATAGCTGTAATTATGTGATTACACACAAAAACAAATCCTTACAGTGTGTTATAAGGCTTTTATACACAAGTACAAACCACTGCCATGTGCTGTTTAAAACTGTTTACACTGTTCATGTGTTCGGACTCATGTTGAGCTTTAAGGCTCATTTTTGACCTTGGAAACTGTAGGTTTACAGAAAAAAAAAAAAACCCCTCTTAACTCAAGGACCACTTGCTAGATTCCTTTCCAGCTTTCATCCATACTTTGTGGCCTTTCATCAGCGGATCGAGTTTGCTCAGCTGTCACGGAAAGTGAAGAAGAAGTATTCGTAAATAAACAGACACCTGAGTAATAAATATAATTCATGGAATAAATAATACTTAATGTTTCATGGTGACGTAAAACATCAAGACATATTTAATACGATTCCAACTTTGTTATATGTTATTAATCCTTCATTTTCTCCCATTCATGCTTCACAAGAGGAGATATACTGTAGTTGTTGGCAAAACCCGGTGCACCCGGAGAAAGGGAGGATTAGACCCAGTATCAATGTGTGTGTGTGTGTGTGTGTGTGTGTGTGTGTGTATAGCTATGCAACAGAAAGGTCAGTTTGAAAAAAAAAACATTATCAGACGAGGAATAGAAGTTTTTCTCTGTTTCTCTCAGCAGCGGAAGAACCAGACGCTGAACTGAGGCTGACGAAGGAAAGCCGCTTTAAATGACTGATCATCAGGAGCAACCGGTCGCTGCCCCGCTCCGAGGCTCGGACTGACAGGCCACTTCGCCTCCGCATTTTTTCTCGATTCCTCGAGCTGTGAGCTGGGATGCGGGAGTGTGAAAACAAAGCTACCCCAGCTCTCGACTCCTCTCCCCGCGCGGAGGCTGCTTTGGGGCTGTGCGACAGGACGCGTTCACGGCACCGAGGGGCACGGCGAGAATACGGCTACGGGACCAGAATCACGCCGGGGACCGTCGGCGGGCGCTGGTCTCATCCGCTCAAACATCCTCCGCAGGAGCCGCAGACAGACCCCCCCCCGTGAGGCGGTCCTTTGTCCGAGCTAAAACGTCAGCGTCTGCTCGCAGTAACATGCTCGCAGTTTAGCCGAGAAGATGTTCACCGCCTTCACCTTCTTAGTGTTTTAGCTTGCTAGCATCTGCTAGCTAGCCCAACGCGAGGCGCAGTGCCACTCGTTCCGCACGTACTTCCATGGCGAGCCATCACAGGGCGGTCAGGACATTTCACCCTGGGTATGGGTGATTTAAAAAAAAAAAAAAAAGATTCGTTGATTCAAATTCAACAGCCACTGCAAAGGTATAAGATAAGATAAGGCGAACTTTATTGATCCCAAGCGGGGAAGTTAAAGGGCCTTAGCGGCAGAAGCACAAGGACAGAGCCAAAGGATAAATATTAGATAATTAACTTAAAAATCAAAAGCTCGAATATTTAAATAAGCTACTTTATGAATATCAAAAAATTGCACTCGGAATTTAGCGCGTCTTGCGTTTTATGTCGCCATGTGGCAGCATTAAATGCAACTACGGCATCAAACACAAAGTAATGTGAAGTGCCAAGGCAGAGGTGAAGAAGTTGAACAGTAGCGTGTGTAACCCACAGCCTGGTCCCCGAGTCATACTTTCCTTTTAAAATTCATACATTCAGCAGTCGTCGTTTCTGACCACAGGAGCGATTCACATCAATGTCTTAATGTCAACTCAGCCACCTTCTCTGTGCTGCGGCAAGACACTTCAAAGCTTATATACACGCAGAGCGAATGCATCGTCTCCTGCCGTCCTTGCAGTGACCTTGGCGGTACTGCGGAGGACCCGAGGCCACACGAGCGGACACAAAATGATACGTCATCCGTCGGGTAGGTAGGAGGCAAGGTTTTCATCACCTTAAAGACTGCGAGCAGGGCTTTAAAACATCCTGTAAAAGTCACTCGAGCCCGGCGTAACTCATGTTTCGCGTTTTTGTCACAGGGTATTTTAATGCATGTGGTTGTTATAACATTATTGTCCTCGTAGAGGTTCCTCCACTAAAACAGTGCAGCTGTTTACCTCTAGAGGGTAGACATGTATCATTGAGATAAATGCAACAAAAAAAAGGTTTTTGATTTTTTTTATTCTTCAAATAAAAGAATAATCAAGTTATGACAGTACAAAACACGACACAATACTTGTTAATATAGTAAATTGTCTGTATGGTAAGTTACATACTTTTTGCCGCTGAATATGGTGTACGATGTAAAAATTCTGGTATCCTGTGCACTGCGCGCACTGAAACCAAATCCACTGCTGATTTCTAAAACAACGCAGCAATTTGTGGATTCTGTTGTGTCAGAAATACTTTTAAAACAATTCAGGATTTGATGTGGTGTCGGTTTGGGTCAGGGGTCACACGGGTCGCCTTCCTGCGCAACATTTACCGTTAGCAGCGGTGAGGGGAAACTGTTTCATCACCTTTAGTAAATGGAAAGTTCTCTTCTCCGTGGCGGTGGCTGCGAGTGGAGGAAAAGTTGCGGGCGCACCTGACAACTAACATCCCTCAGGTGTTGTCTTTTGGGGGCTCCGGGCTGAGTGGAGCGTTATTCTCCACCGTCAGTTCAGACACAGTGACTGAGGGACGGGGACGTACGGGACGGACCGAAATGCCACAGGATGGATGTGGCTGCCGCTAAAAATAAACCCCACGATGTGAACATGAGGATTTTGGATCACAAGGTGAAAGTGAGAGAAGGGAAAGCTGATGGCGAGGAAAGCGGCAAATCAAGTCGGTGCAAGCTCGACTTTTTGTACCTAAAAAAAGAGAAAGCAGTGGTTGCTTGGGGGGCAGGGACCGGTTAACAAATCCAAAACATTTTATTGGTGAAATTTTTCAGCGGCCGTGGAGTATACACAGCGTAGTACAATAAAGGAAGCTCAAAGTCAATACGTAAAGACACATATAAATAGGATTTAAAAATCATTTTTTTAAAAATAGGTAAAAAAATGAGCTAAATAGAATAAGACTGAAAAAACAGACTAATAAAAATTACATCACAATCCCATATTTAATTAAACAAACAAAAAAGGCGTCAGCTTTGATTTAAACTAACTGAGAGTTGGAGCAGACCTCAAGTTCAGTTTCTAGTTTCACCAGAATTGTTTTTTATCCCATGTGATAAGGAAACTTTTTTAATAAACGAATCTGCCAAATGATCAGTGACGACTTGTTTTATTTTCTTTTTCACTGCAATATTTACTTGCAAAACAACATCTGCACTTTTTTTTTTCCTTTTTTAACATTTAACAAGGTTGTGTTTAAGCCTTCATAAGACTTGGTAAATGTTAGAGAAATATGGTCTTGGTTAAACACTGAATTAGTGAAAAGTGACTTGAAGGTTATGAAACCACAGTCCTTCCCTAAGCTCAACCAAAGTGCCTGTTTTTCGCCCAAACCCAACCACAGATGAGATTCAGTTCGCAAAAGCCAGGATCCAGCATCACAGTCCTCCACTCTGTATGCCGACCATCCAGACATCCATACATAGTTTATAGGAGACAGGGTTGGACCTCCCACCCTTCCTGTTTGTCTTGGAGTTACCCAATAGAGCAGAAAAAAATATAATGCAGTGTTCATTTAATGTAAGTCTTGTTTTCCTCTGTGTGGGATGTGACGGTGTAAAACATGTTTCGTTTACAAAGATAAAATCTGTCAATCCCGTTTTCTTTCTCACAGTCAGAGTTTTTGATCTGATGCGCTCGTCAACAAGGCCCTGAGGTGTGCAAGAACTTTGTAGTTATTATTATCGTAGTATTTTATAGGTCGAATACACGTGGTGCGATAGTAAGTGCAATGTTGGCCACTGAAATGTAGTGAAGTAGAAGTGTAAAAATCCAAATACTCAACACAAATTACAAGTACCTCAACATTTTGACAGTACAGTCCTTGAGTATAGTATGTACTTAGTTGCTGTCCACTGTACTTAAGGGAAACATTTCGATGGTTTTATTTTCTGTTCACTCATGTAAAAAGAAAACAGTGTTAGTATCCCCTGATTAAAACAGATTACATTTATTTCAGTTGATATTTTCCCTTGTACTGTTTCTCATTAACCAGCAGGACACAGCTGATATAAATTCCCCCCCAGAAAAGTCATGAGGACATGGACACAGCAGGGTATAAGCGTCTTGAATAAAACAAAACTGTGTCACCAGTGTATCAGTCTTATATTTATTCTCCAATCATTTAGAAACCGATTGGATCGTCCATGCTGTCCTTCCCTTAAGAAAGAATACAGGTGAGATTTCTCGGACAGGTCTTAACCCATCCTCCCTCTGATGAAGTGCTGCAGAGAGCCGGAGTCACTTCGGGGACGTGTTAAGTGATGCGGACACACGTGTGAAGGCACATGCGCGGCTCTGGGTCTGATGAATGCCCAGGGGGCCTCCGGGGGGTTACGCCGGTTCGTGTTTTGTTTTTCACTTAACAGCATTGATTAAAACCTGGAAAGGAAGACAGTTACCATGGGCATCTCACCTGTGGAATTAATTATCGCCGCAAAGATAGAGGACGGCCCGCTCAGCTTCTCCTCATTTCCTAATAAACAAGTTGTGCCGCGGCGCCTCTCGTCACATTTGTGCGGGACTCTAACCAGGTAAGAACCCTTCTCCCAGTGACAAACAATTAGTCTGTTTCTTACCCTTACAGGAATAACGTGAATTTGATTCAATTAAATGTGTAAAACATAAAAATGTTCTCGTCTTCAGGAAGCTGCAAGAGCTTTTAATCCCTTCCAGCAGAATGCCGAGCCAGCTCGAGGGTGCGATGGATGCACTCATAACAGTTTTCTACAACTACTCTGGAAATGACGGAGACAAATACAAGCTCAACAAGGGCGAGCTGAAGCAGCTTTTGAACAGTGAGCTCACTGACTTCCTCACGGTAAAGTAGACATTCCAGCATTGTGATTATGTTGTTTATTGTCTATTTAAGATGAAGTTTTCACGTGATGTAGCAGAATATAGAGAAGGGTCTTCCTGAAGGGAAACACCTGACCGTCCTCACAGTGAACTCCCTGTATATTTCTTAATTGATCCATAATGACCAGTAATAATCGTGGTAATTTAATCATTAGGGATCTTCACCAGTTTGGATGATGCTCTGCTGATGCGTCAGTGGCTTAAAAGTTAAATCAGAAAACAAATGATATAAAAAAAAAAAAAAAAAAAAAAAAAAAGAGTACCCTGACCTTGTTCGAGGAAAATTGTTTTCTCATCGATTGCTATCCTGCTGTCAAAGTGTAATTGCTGGTGGCTCCAACATCATAGCACAGTGGGAAATAAAGGATGCGGAGAGCGAGATAGATAAGGGCATTGGCAATGAGCCCCAGCCCCGGAGTCTGTGTGATAGCAGCGTGTGCAGGCCTGCGATTTCAAATGATTGAGACCAACACGTCAACAAAACGGCCGGGGCCCAAAACCTCCGATGCCCTCAGATACTTTTTTTTTTTTCCTTTTCACTTCTCGTCCTCCCTCGTGCGGATGGGAAGCCTCAGGTGCTCACACATCATCATCATCATCAGTGGCCCACATCGCCTCCAAATATAGACCCCCCCCCCATGATGTCATCACATGCCCGCGGGCTGTAGTCGCCTCTGAGAATAGACAGCCACCCTCGGTTTCCTTTGACAGACAACTCTGACGCTTGGATACCAAGGCTTGATTGATTGACTGTATGTGCACACTGTCTATGGTTATTATAGAAATGGGGCGGGTCATATTAAAAAGATGCTTCCCAGACTGAAACTCCAGATGGTAGAATAAAGGACAGCCGTGTCTGCAGTCCCTTCGTTTTTATTTTTTGTAGACTATTAAATGCTTATTTATTATTCATTATTAGCTTAAATTGGTTCTTGGCTTAGAATTGGCAGTTTTAATTTAGACTGGTTGTTAGTTTATTCCAGTACTTCTCCTTCATTTGTTTGATTTCGAGTTCGAAATGGGTCGTATGAAACAATTTGACAAACATTATCCAAAGACCTCAGGAAGTGTGGCTGTCCAAGGAAATCTCCAAATTCGGTGATGTTGAATTTTTCATTTTTAGAATGAACTGAAGGATTAAGTGTTACTTTGTGGTTTGAGAATAATTCTCCTGCTTTTATAGCTAAATACACCACAGAAAAACCCACCGATTTAACTAAAAATTGTATCGTCACAAAGATGAAAACAAGACTGAATGAATAAGATGACAAGTTAATGTTTGTTTTGTTTGTTTGTTTTATTCAAATGAATCCAAATTTTAGTTGTAGTTTTCCTATGATCATTTGTTTCTTTCACCTATTTTATTTTATCTTATTTTATTTTGCTATTTTACTGTGAAACATGGTTTAGCTGGAATGGACAAAACATCCAAGTCAAAGTTTTTTTAATTGATTTATATTTTTGTTTATATTTCAGTTTGTTTATTTTTTACTTCAGGTATATATATATATATATATATATATATATATGTATGTATGTATATATATATATATATATATATATATATATATATATATATATTATTTCAACCTTTGACTTGAATGAGAGCCACAACATAAAGAGCACATTGCTTCAGAGTTGGAGGGTGGAAAAGGAAAAGCCATGTCTTGTTTCTCGATCCTGGAGGAAATAGCCAAAGCAATAAATGTCGTGCGAGATCAGCTGCAGCTCACGGGTCGTTTAACAGCAACATCACTCTGCTCTCCACTGGACACGGAAGGCAGCTTTTGCCTTGAGTCAATACCAAGCTCCAATAACAATCAAACGACAGCATGGGTGTTACTCATCCTACATGGACAGACTGGTATTTCCTATATCATGACCTGCATCAAGTATGTCTTGAAGGTATTTTTAATTGCTCAAACAGGGATATGAAGTGTCAGTAGGAAAATCATTAAACGACCTGGCTAAAAGCCTCCAGAAATGTCCATCACATGGCTTGTTTGTTGGATCCATATTCTTTTCTGTTTTTGTTTTCAGTCTCAGAAGGACCCAATGCTGGTGGAGAAAATCATGAACGACCTGGACTCTAACAAAGATAACGAGGTGGATTTCAATGAGTTTGTTGTGTTGGTGGCCGCCCTGACCGTTGCCTGCAATGACTTCTTCCAAGAGCAGAAAAAGAAAAGCAAGTAGACGTCTGTGGAAAACCAACCGATCTCCATCACCAGTTTAAAAATTGTCACAAAAAAAAAAGAAAAACAGTGCAGTAAATTGTCCCAAGTTGTTTGAGCATTTCCCACAGTACAGGACAATGAATGTAATATTTATGAACTTAGACTCTCCTGCTGTCACAAATCAAAAAATCTGGGGAAAAACAAAAGACGTCGTCCAATCAGTTCTGAGCCTGGAGCTGTAAAACAATGGCTTTGTGATCTCACATCAAGCTTGTTTAATCCCAGTTATAGAAAATACAAAGAGCCCTCTTCCTAAATCTTCCATGGTGTTGACATTGTCGTCTTTTTCACTGTGTATGGAGCTGGGTTTTATCCCAAACCCAGGGGCTTTACTGTAAAAACTCCTCTCGTCTAGTTTTGTCTATGAAAGACGGCATAGAACAATCATAAAAGACATAAAAGACAACTTTGTCATCTAAATATGTGTCTTTAAATCCTCTGTCATCATTTTCTTACAGTTTTCATCCCAGCAGACGTCACAGCCGAGACCCTCCATCTTGTTCGATTATAAATGTCCAATGTTAAATATCTATATATTATAGAAATATATATATATATATATCTATATATTTTCCTTTCGAGCACTGTCAAGGCCTGATGGTGCAATTAGTGGGAAACATTTTTGTCCCATGCCAGTTTTGGTGTCAGTCTCTGTTGGCCAAGAAGAAATGTTTTTTCCCTCATGGTGGTGCAAATGGAAAATGAATCACGGAAAAATGCACAGGATTGATACCGAATAAGCAAACGGTTCCTGTTGTGTTCCAGTGATAAAGGTTTCAGTGTAAACTGTCTGTAACGTTTAATGCTTTCAAATGGAAAAATCCTTTTCCATTTCTCTCCTTTCCTGACACATTCAGAAACCTTCACCTATCCATCTGTTTTTGAATATGACAACTCTTATGGCAGAATGAGTCACAATCACTCAAGACTCTGGGTGACATCATGTAAAAACTAAATGAAACTGCAGCAAATAAAAAGCTCCACATCCTCCGGAAACTGGAACGTGTGAGCTTTTCTTTGATTATTATTTACTGGGTGCAAATACTGGCATACAATATATACTGTGACGTACGTTTGGGCACGTGTGACAATGCAGTGGTAAGAGACGTATTCAGATCCTTGACTTAAGTACAAATACAGTCACGTAAAAATACTCCAATACAAGGAAAAGTCCTGTTCTCCAAATACATTAAAAAAAGGAATTAAAGAACCAAAAGCGACTGATATATATCAGGCACTATATATATATAGATATGATATTATTAGTTTGTTCAGACATGCATCGGTGCATCACTGTTGTAGCTGGTTGAGGTGGAACTAACTTAGTTTACAGTTACTAGTCCAGTGGTTCGGGCTCCTCCAAACGGTTACAGGATAAACCTGAGAGCTCATGAGGTGATTCATGATGTAGAGAAGAAGAAAAAACAAAGTTGTGCTGCACAAATCTGCATTCAGTTTTTTATTAGATCATTTGACCTGTTCCCACCTAACTTTGACCTGACTTATAGACATCTGAGACAAGTAGCCTCAATAAGACGCTGATTCCTGCCAAGGGGTCACAAGCCCAAAGCAAGCCAACGTAGCGTGTTTTGCTAGTTCATGTTAAATGTTAATCTGAAAAACTTACTCGTAATTAGAGCTGGAGCAGAGTAAAAAATTACCTTCTGAAATATAGTGCAGTAAAAGTACGTGGTAGCATAAAAAATGGAAATACTCACAGACACAAGTACCTCAAAATAGTTCTTAAGTACTTGAGTAGCTTTACTTTCCAAAGCCATGCGTGTGTGAGTGCGTGCGGAAGCGAGTCTCATCCAGCTTTCTCTCACTGGGCATCACAAAAGGCTGGAGAGGCTGTGCTTTTCGGAAATGACGGCGCACCGTGTCAAGATGACGCATGACGATCCCGGTGCGCACTGACCACCTGCGTCCTGCGGCATCAGCCTATCAACATCTTCCCCTCAAGCACAAATGCTGATGCCCTCACCTTGGGGAGGACAAAAGTCCAGACCGTCGCCGTGTTTTCTAAAGGTTTTCCTCTCTACGTCCCTTGTCCCAAAATACCAAACCAGTTAATTTGCGGTGACATTCTCAGCTGTGACGTGGAGGAAAATTGCTGAAACAAAATACAGTGGCAAGTGTGATGCTTTTATGCGCGCAGATGGTGCTTGCACAAGCCCTCAGCGTTACAATGCAATTTGTCTGTGATTGGCTGTAATCGAGCAGGATAATCGCCCAATCTCCCGTGGGAAGATGCCATGCAGTAATTATGTTTTTTTTTTGTCCACTTTAAAAAAGGTTGCAATCAATCATGACTGTCTTTTGATAACTTTCAAATGCGGATATTTATATTCTCACTCTTATGCCCTCCACTTCCACACACACCTGAAAAAGAAAAAGTATCAGCATAATCAGAAAGTCCTGTTAGCGCGTGAGAACAATACTGGCCATTTACAAACACTCGAGACAGAAATGCGTGAACCTGAAGTTAAGTTTCAATGCAGATAGGAGCAAAACACTCACAGTGTTTAACAGAGTTTAATCCGATATTTTTTATGGCTGTATTAGAAATAAAATATAAAAGCATTTCCTTTTTTTTCCCTTCTTTTTTTTTATAGACGTCTTCTTCATGACTCAGGAATCACAAGGAGAGCAGAAAGACGGACAGTGATTCACGTATTTGAGACACCACAGGGAGGAGGAGGATGGGATGGGATTTCAAGAGATATGACTGAAATAAAAATTGGAGAAAGGCTGGGGAGGAACAGGAGAGCAAAAAGACATGCCTGAAAGAACACATTTAGCTGTAATAATAACCCCATGAAGTGAATAAGAAAGAAGAAAGAAGGGGGGGACCAGTCTGGAGATTTTCTGTATTAACAAACATATGGGCTGCACATAAATAAAGATTTATATAGGTTTGTTTTGGTATAATTTGGTATTGGTATTAAAGGTTTCCAGGACAGTTTCTCCTCACTTCAAGTGTCACTCGTCCAAATGTTGCTGCTACCCCCGACCAATGTCTCTAAAATGTGCCTCGAGCCCTTATCTCCCACATGCTGTCTTTTCCCTCGTTTCGTCACTTTGTGCGTCACTGTCTGTGTCATAACCCGTCATTAGGCGTGACCTGTGTCTGTGTGTAACGGTTTGAGCGTTTTATTAGCTTATATACAGCCTCATCTGAGGATGAGGAGAGTGAAAATTGGAAAAAAAGCACCTTGCTCCACCAGTAAATAACAATAATAATAATAATACAGAAGAAAGGAAGTGATAAAGATAGACA